>NC_056729.1:581538559-581760734 GCF_019279795.1 Protopterus annectens | reverse complement strand
AGCATGGCCTCTCCAGAATGCTCTCACATTGGGAACTATTGCACTTCAAACAGACAACATGTCAGTAGTTTGATAAATCAGCAAGCAAGGAGGGACCAGATCCTACCCCCGTGTTGATTAGCTTTCAGATTGTGGCACTGGGCAAACCTTCCATTCTCAACGCACTCTCTCATATTGGAAGCAATGTAAGTCTTTATGTCTTAGGGAAATCCAGTTTGCTTGTAGACAAACTGAGCAGGTACATTCTTCTACCTCGTGAATGGTCCCTCAATAAGAACACCACAGAAATATTTTTCCATCATTTTGGCCAGCCTTGCTGTGATCTAATCAATAAATGCAGCAGGTACTTTGCCCTAATCCCCCCACAGAGGGAATCCCAGAGGGAGGGTCTACTTCATGACTAGCCCCACAGTCTACTGTAAACTTTTCCTCCCAAAAGACTAATTCTGAAATTCCTTCAGAAAGTGGCCATGTTGAAGACCAGAGTCATCCTCATTGCACCTTACTGGCCTCAACAAATCTGGTTCCCCTTCCTTTTGCCTCACTTGCTTCACCAACCTTGGATTCTGGATCCGACTCCAGACTTCCTATCTCACCCAACAGGTATGATTCATCCAAACATAACCAAACTCAGGCTAACTGCCTGGCTTCCCCAATTCCATTAATAGCCAGGCAACACATGCTCTCTTCATCTGTACGTCAAATACTTTTAGCTTCTCATAAGCCTTTTACTAGAAAGCTCTATTCCAGCAAATGGAAGACGTTTGTTCACTGGGCTCATCTAAATAATACTGAACCCTTTTCAGTCCTCATACATAGCATTCTTGAATTTTTGTCCCATCTTTTTAAAAAAGGAGCTAGGTCAGCAACCATTAAAGCTCAGTTAATGGCCATATCAAATTTTCACATTGGTTTTAATGGTGCCTCTGTCACCTCTCATAAATTAAGCAAAGCCTTCTTGAAAGGCACTCTTCTTCTAAAACCTCCTTTTAGAGATCCTACTCCTCCATGGGACCTGAATCTGGTAATGCAGGCTCTTACTAAATCCCCCTTTGAATCAGCAGCTACATATAACCTTAAATATCTTATATGGAAGACCATCTTTCTGGTAGCTATTATCTCTGCCAGACAAATTTCTGAGATTCAAGCCTTGTCCTCTAAACCACCATATGTGATTTTTCACAAGGGTGGAGTTACACTGCGGACTAATGTTTCATTTCTTTCTAAGGTGGTGTCAGCATCAAATATCAGTCACTCCACTGATTTGCTAGTAAGGGTGAATACATATTACATGTATTGGATGTCCAAAGACAATTACATTTCTACCTACTTAGAACAAAAGTCATCAGAAAATCTGACCAATTGTTTGTTTCATTTGCAAAAGTAAAATTGTCAAAATGAGTTGCCAAAATCACGTTATCTCTGTCACTAACTGACTGTATTAACAAACTGGAAATTACTCTATTAAAACCATTACGAGCCTGTTCAACTAGATCCATGGCTTCTTCCTCCGTATTTTAATCCAGAATGTCCATGGATGATATATTCACAGCAGCAACATGGGCTAGTCCCCATACTTATGTTACTCATTACAAATCGGATCTGATCTCCAGAGGTAGAACATCATTTGGCTCAATGGTGCTCGGGAATATCCTTCTTTGAGTCCACCCTGGATTTTATGTAACTTGGTACTCTGTCCCATCAGTTGAGGATAGAATGAAAATTGATAACATCAGATAAAAAAGTTATGTACTCATAATGTTCCATCTGTGTTGTCCATTTTCATTCATTCTCAACTCCACTCTCACCAACCCCTGTCCTTGAAAACTTCTGGAAGAATGAGTGGTTACAGGATGTATCTGTCCTTTACATTAAACTCCAGATCTAGCCATCTCCATTTCTGAATACAAATTTGCCTTTCTACTGAAGTCAACAAGCAAGTTCTGAGGTAATTGCGATTGGTGCACCATGGGTAAGGGAGAAGCTAAAGAGTTCTTGATTGCTGTGAGCTTTAGCAATGGCAGAGCTGGATCCAAGGGATCAGATCTGAACCCATCAGTTGAGGAAGAATGAAAATGGACAACACAGATGGAACGTTATGGTGAGCACGACTTTTTTTTTCCATGTCTTGTGCTTTATGCTTCACAACTGTCTTACAAGCCAAGCAAAGTAAAGACCCTGACAAAATGCAAGTATAAAAAAGGATAAGTTTCTTCTACCAACTGGTTCTAATATACATATGTGAGTACTTCTATTGCAACAAAAATGTAGCCTCTCCAAAACAAACAAACCAAAAAAAAAAAAAAAACTTTTTGAACTAAGCAAGAAAAATGTAGGTTCTTTCACCAGTTAAAGGCCATATTTAGCCTGTAACTGTAATAAGGGTGGTTTGTAATTTGTCAGCAGTAAAATTTTCACTTAAAATAAACAAGTCCCCAGAAGATAAGTCCAGACAGCCTTTGTTAGTTTGTAGACCAGTGCAAGTTCAAGCACCAGTGTTTGATTACTGTTGTCTTTGAAAAATATTTTCAGGTGGTACAAAAGATGGTACAGGCAGCTGTGCTGGGCCATTGAATGTTGGACTGTTGATGGTTTATAGCAATGTGTTTGCAGGCCCACTTGATTACTGCTACTCCTTCAGCTATACCCTCTAAGAGAAGACTATTCCCACACTTGAGTGTTCCTTCGAATACAGCAATGTTTTTTAGATGAAACTGAAACAAATCTTACAACGATGAGTAACAAAGCCTGGAAGTTGTTACATTTGGATAAACTATTACTCTAAAGATAGAATGTTATGGTTAAACATTAATGATGTTTTCTCCTTAAAGAGGAGACTTCACAGTCTGATGAAACTGCAGATGTACAGTTTCCTTTGCCAGGTGAGTGTATGGTTCTGGTGCATACATAAAATCCTTTTAGGAACTTCAGGATACAACCAACTGCTGTTTCTCCTATTTCCTTGCAGTACTAAAAAGATACTTGCCTTCCATATGAAAACAAAAGTCCAAGAGGATAGATTTGGTAAAAGAGATTAGACCTCCTCTATCCAAGCATTCAGGGTAATAAATTATTTGATCTACTTGCTACATTACTGGGAATTCATTTTAGAAGTAGCACACAACACTTTGCAAACTGTGCTTGACTCAGACACTAGAGAGAGAAAAAGATATTTAAACTGATATCCACCATTGAAAGAGATATATTAACTATAAGGAAACATGATTACATACATACAAATATTTCAGACACAGGCAATAATGCCTTTCTAGCCTGCCTATATACTAGAAAAGTTTTTCCCAGAATAAGTGTCCAGGTTGCTTTTAAAATATCTAAACTAATGGAAGGCTGCAAACTTAAAATGTAGAATAAGTTTTTTAATGGCAGCATTCTGCTTGGGCAGCAAATTGAGGATCTCTTTGTAGATTTGGAGAAGGGTAAAACTGCACTTGTAACTAAGATAGTTAATACTACTTTCCCCTCTGTTTGGTAAGAATTTATCAGCTCCAATAAGGCCCTTCTGCAGGAAGCAGCAGGTTTCAGAAAGGATATATAATAAATAGCAGCAGTAGATATTTTAAGACTGATCCAACTCTTCTCATTGACACACTAGAACCCCCTTTATCCATTCACCTGGCTATTTATCCAGTAAAAGGGATGCTTTTATATTACCTCAAAGTTTGGCAACAGATTATATCAGAAGTGGGTTCTGTGAATTATAGAAGAACGAACTTCTTACACCTCCCCCACATCAGCTATTCATAGTTTTGGATCCAACTTGTAACTTCTAGAACAAAACGTTTCAAACAATACTGATAGTGGTGCCCATTGTAAAAAGCAGTATGAGATATGATGTTTTTAAAAGAACGTATGAAACAAAGCCACATATTCTTCAGCAACTGAGTCTTGTATTTAAGTAGCATTTTTGTAAAACAGTTTAAAAAACATGCACAGACTTAATACCAACTTTAGGTTGTCACTGACACTAATGACTTTGATGTGGGAGTTTATTTCATTCATGTATTTCTATTTTTAGAGAGAATGGTCTACAAATGAATTCTTCCTGTACAATATGTAAACATGAAAATATGCAACTATTCAAATGAGAGCTTTGAAGGCCAAAGAGAAGAAGGGTACCTTGTGATCAGCAGTTGACCATAGGTCGGTAGGTCCTGAGAGATAGATGAGCACTGATCCAAAGGGACTGGCAATGGAGGCCATCATCCTCAGTGGATCGAAAAAGGAGTCCAGTTCAGATCCCCAAATCCAGAATGGCAGAGATGGGGGGTCTCTTTTCTTTCTAATATATTGTCATTTGAATATTTGCAGTATTTAAATATGAAAAAAATGAACATAGTAATCTTGGTATTAAAGGGCCTGCAAAATAACCCTTACCCAGAAATCCTGCAGATTAATACACACACACATATATATATATATATATATATATATCACGACATCCAAAAGACTGGGCAAAAATGCCATTTATTGAAGTTGCTCTTGTGGACCCCCCCCCCCCGCTAATTATTACACACCAACTCTGAGATCGCACTACAGTGAGGAAAGGGCAAATTTTCTGATCTTCACTGTACCATAATCTCACAATAAACACCTCAATTCGATCAACGGCATTTCCAATGTAAATGACATTCAGTCACCGGTCTTTTTGATTTGGGGATCTAGACCCATATATATATATATATATATATATATATATATATATAAATTACTATCATTTTTATTTTATTCATATTAACGTCAACTGGATGAATAATGATGCACAAAGCATTTTCATGAGTTTCTTTTATAGGTTCACAGGAGACTACTAGGCTAACAGTTTAAGGTCTCTTACAAGCATAGCCAATATAACCTGATTTTACCCAATATATGGCCTCTATGGACAAGAGGATGGCATAGGTTTGTGCCTATGCCTTGAGTATTTTACAGACCAAACCTGGTATGAATTTGCAATTCTTTATCCATTGAGCCAAACTGAATTTGAAGAGGGCCAGGGGATGGCTCAGTTAAACGTGAATATGAATCTTGTTCCAAAGAAGGGGTAAGTTCTGAAACTCTTGTCTGTCTCTCAGCATGTTTTGTTTGAGTCACTGACTAAGTTCTATCCTTAGATTGGGTAACCCACATGCTGTTTGTCTTATGGATGTGTAACAGCTCCATCAGAGCTAGATTTGTGAGTGCTTTGTAGGTTTGTGACTGTGCATTTCACCCTCATGTATTTTTAATACCTTTATTAAATTATCACAACATATAGGCAAACATGCATTAATAGAAAGAAAACAAACCATATTAACATATTTTCCATTTACACACATTATATATCACATTTTCTTTCTTTATAACTATCATCAGTCTAACATTAAATTTATCTACTCATTTATCTAGCTATCATTTGTTGACTGGGTTAGTCCCGCCAGGCGAGTGGCCTCTTTTCAGGGGATACCCTCGTATGCACATTTATGCACACTTAGAAGTGTGTATGTTTATGTATTATGCACCTATGTGGCTTGCACCTGTCACCCTTAGGCTTTTGTATACTGGCCAAGGCTCTTGCCACCCCCATAGTGCCTTTTTTAGGCAAGGCTCAAAGGACAAACCCACCTCCATAGACAACCCAAAGATAAAAAACTAAAGGTAATGCTACTCAATGCCAGAAGTCTAAACCTCAAGATGCACACACTCGAGACTCTCCTCAGTATGGAGAAAATCAATGTCTGTGCAGTAACAGAAACCTGGTTCAAGGCTCCTGAGAGCACCCCAGCACTACCAGGTTATAACTCATACCATGCGTTTCGGCCCCAAAACACGGACCGAAGCACAAAAGGAGGGGGAGTATCTATATTCATCAAAGATACCTACACCTCCAAGTTAGTGGCACTGCACGAAGCATCGGAAACCATCCATGTGCAACTAACAGTGGGCAAAACTGCCTTTCAGTTTGTAGCCTGCTACAGAACACCCTCCCTATTACAGGAACCCCACTTGGCATTCCTGAGAACAATGGAGAATATGAAGGTCTCTCCAAACACTATGTTATTGGGTGACTTCAACTACCCAAACATTGACTGGGAAAACTACTCAAGCCCAAATACCCTCGCCCAACGTTTCCTTGAATTTATAAACTCTAACGCAATGGAACAACTGGTCACCACTCCCACAAGAGGGAACAACATATTGGACCTGGTCATCACCAACATGGGGACTCTATGTTCCACATGAGAGGTAAACCCCTCATTGGTAAGATCAGACCATAAACAAATTTCCCTGGACATCCATATCCCATCCCCAACCCCAGCCAAGGAAATCACTGTAAAGAATTTCTCAAAGCCAACTTTGCACTTCTCAAGACTGAGGTGGAATCCTTCAAAGCCCCTGGGCCAGAGGATAATACAGCCCAATCCGCAGAATCCTTTACAAATGCATTCTATGAGCACCTGCAGGAATGCATGGATCATGCTATCCCAAATAAAACCAAGACTCACTCCTCCAAAAACAGGGGACCGGTCTGGTGGACCCCGGCCATAAATAAGCTATACAACAGAAGGAGGAAGCTACTCCATGACAGAGCAAAATCCCAAAAAGGGAAGGCATCTCTGATCAGTATTAGCAAGAAACTTCGATCCCTCATAAAATCATCAAAGGCCAGTTTTGAAAGAAAAACTGCCCTAGACACTAAAGATAATCACAAGGCCTTCTTTAGTTATGTCAGGAACATGGGCGGAAACTCCCAGATATGCTCTGAATTGTTGCATAACGGTACAAAATATACCGAACCTACAGACATAGCCAACATCCTGGCAGACAGATTCAGTGCAAACTCCTCCCCCTTCACCCCCCAAAGGAGCAAACGCCTATCCCAACTGAATGTAACCTCCCTGACATCACAGATGCACAGGTGAAAGCTGCCCTCTCCAAAGCAAAAAACACAGCATCTATGGGACCGGACGGTGTCCCAGGCTGTGTCTTACTTGAGCTCCAAGAAGAACTGAACCCTCATGTTAAGTCACTGTTCAAACTTAGCCTTACTACAGGATATGTACCCAAAGAATGGTGTACAGCTACAGTGGTCCCACTCCACAAAGGTGGTGCCACAACGGACCCCAGAAACTATCACCCCATAAGCCTGACTATTCTGGTCTGTAAAGCTATGGAGCGTATTATCATGGAACTCATAAACAAAGACATTGGGAGCCTCCAGACACTGGACCCTACCCAATTCGGCTTTGTTAAGGGCAGATCTTGTCTCTTAAACCTAGTTGATTTCTTTGAAACAGTTACCAAAGCCATAGATGAGGGCAAGGTAGTCCACACAGCCTACCTGGAACTTGGAAAAGCCTTCGACACAATACCCCACTCAGGCATCATAAATAAGCTTACCAGCTTAAATATCAACCCCTATATCACAAGATGGGTTGCAAACTGGCTCTGAGATAGAACCCACATGGTCAGAACTGCAGGTGCCATGTCCGAATCCAAACCAGTTACAAGTAGCGTCCCACAGGGCTCAGTTCTGGGACCTCTCTTGTTTGGTATATACTTCTCTGAGGTTCAGGCTAACACGGGGGGATTATGGCTGACAAAGTTTGCATATGACTGCAAACTGGGGGCCATAATCGAATCTCCAGCTGACACAAGCATCCTCCAAAAGGGTCTCACAGAGACGGATGCTTGGTGCCAGAGCCATGGCCTCAAACTAAATGCTAAAAAGTGCATAGTCATCCCCTTTGGGAAAAACAAGGTGCCCACAAATTACCACATAGGTGGTAATCCATTAAATGGAAGAAGTAATTAGAGATTTGGGGACCAATGTAGATAGTAATCTCTCCTTTGATAATCACGTTGCCAAAGTGGTTAGAAAGACCTTCTATATAGCCCACCTTATCACAAAAGGGTTCGCATCTAGATCAAGAGAGGTCATTGTGCCCCTCTACTCGTCACTCATCAGGCCCATAATTGAATACAATGCCCCTTTTGGGATGTACCTTACCCGACACCTGCAGCAACTGGAGAGACCCCAAAGTACCTCACCAAGAGGATCATGGGCTACAAACAGATGTCCTATGCAGCTCGACTAAAGAAACTCCAGCTCTACTCAGTTGCTTACCGCCTACTCAGAGGCGATCTATGCCTGACGTACAAAGCCATGTCAAACCCAGAATTAATGGACATGCTCCACCTCAAAAAATCCAAGTCCCTTAGAGCTACACGCTCCAGGGGCCTAAACCTCAGCACAAAAATAAATAGGACATGCTGGAGGGACCGATTCATTTCCCAGAGGCTCCCGTCAGAATAGAATCCCAATTCATGTTAGACATAGCCTCTCGCTGACCCTCTTCAAGTGAAATTTGGACGCGTGGATGGGAAATCGTAAATTCACCCCTGGGATCTCTCCTGTGTCCCTGCTAGACAGGGGCACAGTAAACTAATCTTAAAAGGGTACCCTCTGTGACCTACTTTACAGAGGCACAGTAGGCTAATCTAATAGGGAGGCGGAAGCCAAATACACTCTGGCTAGGCTTATAAATGCCCTAGGGCAGATAGCCTAGTATCTACCTATGAACCTATGTATATAAAGTGAACAAGACAGCTGAGTGATGTCTTAACAGAGCTGCATACTTGACACATATATTAACTGTATTCCAAAGCCTTGTCTGTAAACTTGGAAGAGGTCTGGAAATTGATATTTTTCATCAATTGTCTTCCTTCCACCACTATGATTTGGTAGCCAAACTTGGTCTTGACTGGAGGGTCTGCGTATACAGGCTTGTCCATGCTGCTAATGGGGAGACCAAATGCTGCTTCTTGGAAAGGTCCCTCCATGGAACCTGTGGTTATCCAGCAAAGGTCAACACCTTGCCGAGCTTTGTCCTCGCTGTACTGTGAAGCTACTTCACTTAAAGCAAACACCAGACTGGAGTTTTTCCATCAAATTCTACTTCTCTTAAACTTCACTCCTCTTCCCGAACATTATTCTTTAAGTATTGTTCCCACAAATTGCATTTATTTCTATGTAATTTGCTGTTTCCCTTTTCTAAAGTTGTCTTTTACAGTTCTTTAATCTATTTTACAATATTCAGTACTTCAGATACAATTAATTCATCCTTTGTTTTCCATTTTCTAGTAATTGCATTTCTGGCTGCCAACAGAATTAAACTTAACAAGGCCTTACTTTGTCTGGGCAATTCATATTATGTGTCCCAGTTCAAAAGAATAATTTCCTTAGTTACAGCCATTTGGTCACACAATATTTCTGACGGAGTACTCTGTATGGAATTTTTAGAATCTGCATCTCATTACACTTCCAAAACATATGTTCCCAGTTAGGTCATTCTTCTCCATACTTTCATATGTTTATGGTGTTATTGCTGCTTTCCTTTTAATATTAGACCTTCTTTTGCTTGTCTGTTTCTTGTGTGGAACCTTTCTGTCTGATCCTCCACTAAAAATAAACTCTTCCCATCTGAATTTCCTAGTCAACAAAAATTGTAAGCATTGGAAGGAAAAAAAAGGTGATAGAGGGTATTGAACCACAGGTTAATACTCCACAAGTCAACAGGGCAAGTACTTTGTAACATACTTGTTAAGGAGGTCTCATTGTCTGACCAATGAGTGGTAACTCAACAAATCAGCTTTTCTGTCAGCAGCAACTCAGTGGACATTTCAGTTCAGCATTAATCACGGTAACAAAAACTTCTGTTCACCTACGAACAGTAAGTCTAGCTAGATTTCTGCAGCCTTTATCACCCCATATAAGTCATGCTATTTCAAAGTCATAATTTCACTGCATTTTTTTATCATGAGTAGAGTGTTTGCAGATCTTGGTATAGAAAATCTCTACTCATTATGAAATGTCTAAAACAGTTTCTGTATTTTGACAAGAATTTTTTTAATGTACCAATGATTTCCTTACATAGAAACAGTATTTGGCAAAAATGATGCCTAGCCAAATACAGCTTTAAGAAGACACACTTAAATGTTCTTACAACCCTTTATGAGTACATAATAGTGTCTACCTCCTAAACCAAGCAAGACCATGCAAAATAGTCCTAGTGCAAATTTATGTCTACCCATTCAAGCAAGACTAGCCTTACCATCAAAGTAGTACTCTGCTTGACTTGTTAGTGGGAATATATTCAGTTAGGAAACTATCACTCCAGCTAGTCTTGTCTATTTAGTGGTGGAAGTTTAGATCCCTTCAATGGGTGTCTGTAGAGTCACTGGTTTTGTGAAGAAGTAAGAGGTTAAATAGGATTTGGTCTTTTCTGGCTTGAAAAGCAATGTGCGGGTTACCTTGGAGTAGCCAGTAGGCTACTGAGTATAAGGAGAGATCTGATGTCTTTTGCATTCATTCCTCAACATATAGGTCTTTTGATCTGAGTCAAATCCGACTTTGGCCATGTCCAAGCTTTTGATCAGGTGCTCAGGCTCCTCTGCTTACTTATAATACCTGTGTACAGAATGAGCTACCACAGATCTCATTTGCTGCCACAAGTAAAGGAATGATCTGTGGGTGCTCGGGTGTTTTTGTGTCAGAAGTAAGTGAATTTGTTCATTGCTCACTCCACCTTTCTTTTCTACTTCTTCTTCTTTATATATTCTCCTTTTTATTCCAGATTTTTCCTCCTCTCCTTTTCTCTGTCTCTCACCCTTCATGTGGGAGACCTTCTAAAAGACGAGAAAAGAAGATAATTATCATCCCTTTTCTGGTTATCTATGCAGCTATATATGTATTTTTCAAAAAGAATTCTGTGTTACTTCAGCCTTTCTTTTGTAATATGTCAGAAAAGCCTTCAAGTTTTAAAGTTTGTAGCTTGTTCTCACAAGCTACCAAACTTCAATGCGCACAAGTATATATATTGTTTAGGCCCATAGCACCCATTTCAGCACAGCATCTTGTTGCACACTCAGGCACAGAAGCTAGTAAATATAGTCCACATGTTCTAGCAAAGTAATTGTATTCCTAGCCAGGAATGTGGTTATCAGGAGTCTAAATGTCACAAAGTAATTACTTGCATAGGTGACCAGAGATACAAAGTATTTATCTACAAAGGAAGCAGGGAGCATAAGCAAGGTATTTCAGCATTTCTATACAACCACTATGCACTTGTCCACTCTGATACTGTTTCATCTTGCCATAGCTCTCGGTTTAAGAATCAAGAATTTATTTAGCTCACATTTAATATAACTTCTTTCAGTCATCTGGTTCCAGGGAGCTGAAACTCCATTCCATAAGTCACCATTTGATACAAGGAGGTTAGTATAAGGACTCATTGCAATTTGAGTTATTCTGTCTACCTTCACATATTGTTGTTTTCCTGTGAATTAATCAGCTAATGGGAATAATTTCTGTCCTGCTAATAAAAATGGTTATCAAAACAAAAGAAGACTGTGTGCCTAGTCCCAAAGTGACTTTTTTTACCTTATTCATATGAACCTTTAGCCAAAGCTTGTGGATTTATAACATTATCTTTTCAAGAACAGGTTACCACTGAACCTAGGAGAAGTTCATTAACTATCAGCTGATACTGTAGTCATCCAGGAAAGACAATAAAAATGTGTCCAAAAGAGTGCCTGATTTTTGCAAGCTACATACCTGTTAATTCATAATAAAACTGAACTGTGTGAAGCCAGAGTACATTATTTAGACATTCCCCGGGATTCATGAAGCTCGGCGCAAGGATGGCGTTAGCCTTGCGCTGACTGTGCAGTGTAGAGATGGCGCAGCAGCACCACATGCATATTAATGAAGACACACTGCCATAATGGCCACATGCATAGGAAACGTGTACGAGTGCGGGGGGCATGTCCAAGCGCTGCACGGAGGCGTGAACATGTTGGCTGCATACGCGCAACCTAAAATGCTGACTAGTACAACCTGTCAGTGTCCATGGATACTGAAATGTATGCAAAGCATACAAGATATTTTTGCGAACACCACAATAAAAAGTAAACATAAAGGCACGTAGCTGAATATTGAGTCCCCGTCCCTTGAACAAATGATATTTAAAACCCTGTGCCCGTATTCCATTGTAGTGTCGCTAGTTATACCAAGTGGAAGAGAAACGCATCATGTTAGCACGCACCAATTGCTAAGCCTAGCCGAATAGTTAGGGTTACCACCTGTCCTACATTGTAAGGGACAGTCCCCCTCTAGGCAGGTGTGTCTATACCAAACCCATTATAAATGTCAAACGTCCTGCGATAGTAGGACATCGTTATGTCCCATATTTTATGTAATAGTCCCATACAATACTTATTTCCGTATATAAAATACCTAAATGTTTCAAGAAACAGAATAAGCAAGTAAACAAAACAGAATAAGCCACTACACCGCTACAACAATAAAAGCTTATATTTAGGCATAAAACTAAAGTACTATCCTTTGTAATGACCATGGGTATGTGCTGGCCTGTAAACTCTGATGTGTGTCCCTAAAATGTCCCATCCAGGTCATATGAAAAGGTGGCAACCCTACCAATTATCAGAGCATTCACCCAATATCTGCCCATTCATGGTCCAAGTCGTCCTTGTCAGGACGGCCCATAGATAAACGGGTATTACCTGGGTCTACCTACCATATCATGAAAGATAAGTATTTGCATGTACCTATGTGCATGAAGTACAGCGTGTGGATGATCAGAAATGCTAGGGTAGTCCTCACAACCATATTGGTCCCAGAGATATGTAGTCTACGCAATGTGTTCTGTTGACTGTGCCATGGGCCATCAACTAGAGAAGGGATGGATGGTGTCTGTGGAATATGGGGGTGGGGGCTGATGGGTAATGTAATAATTCACCTAGGGGAGACTGGGTTGGATGCACAATAGGTGAACTGGAGGTCTACGAGGGAGCAGTGGGTGAATCAGGAAGATAATCAAAGAACAAATATTCACATCCACAATACAATCCTACAAACATGTGAACATTAAAAAGTGCAATACACATGTACAGAAACGTTACCGGCACATAGCCACATAATGGTCTAGCTTGAACTGAGCCATCCAACCCGAACACACCTGGATACATATTTGAATACCCATCATCCCCTTCACAGCACACCCCCCCCCCATTCCTGAACGTCCACCAAAACCACCCATACTCGGGCTGCTAGATAGGCACAGCCATATCTGCACATAGTGACCCCTACCCATATCTAGTAGGCAGTCTCAGGATTGCAAACTATGTATCCCTTGCATGTATAACCCTACCTTATTGCCGTAAAGCAAAGAAGGTCATCGGTCCCCAAAATGTTTGGATATACCTCGTCTGTTCTAAACATTAGACTTGGTGTCACGACACGATGTCCAGTCCTGTATACATCTGAACACAAGTTGTATGAGCAGTAGTTGTCCACAAGACTCCTAAACCTCCAGCCAGTCCTGCAGAACCTAAGACCCAAGATTAAACACCTGACTGTGATGCACGTCTCCCCACGTGCATTATTGGAAATATATGCCTTACACAGTCGCATAGTGGCAGTCGGATATAGGGTGCTTAAGGTGCTTTAAAGCAGATGTAAGTAGGTCTACCACCTGTCCCACCTTGCGAGGGACAGTCCCTTTTTGGGCAGTTGTGTCCAGACCAAATATAATATAATGGCAAATGTCCTGTGATTGTAGAAAATTCTTATGTCCCATATTTCATGTTAGAGTTGCATAAAACAGTTATTTCTGTATGTAAAATACTTAAATGTTACAAGAAACAGATTGAGCAACTAAACTGTTACAAGAATAGGCTTTCATTTAGGCAAATAAATAAAGTTCTAACCTTTGTACTGACCATGGGTATGTGTCAGCCTGCAAAATCTGATGTGTGTCCCGAAAATGCCCCACTTTGGCCATTTGAAAAGATGGCAACCCTAGACGTAAGCGGGTATGTATGCGCGACAGTAAGTGGCAGTGATTCAATGGTATGGGAAATGTAAATAAGCATGTAGGTGTATTTGCATGTGTATGTACAAACCAATATATACTCACATATATATATATATATATATATATATATATATATATATATATATATATATATATATGAAGAATGAACATGGTCACAATATAGCAGTCATAACGAATGTGAAAGATAGCAGCAGAAATCCCCATAATAGTTAGTGCTGTTATATATAAAGATGGCCATAGGTGTGCACACCTCTGCATCCCCAAGCACAGGTAGGAAGCTAAAAGTGGAATGAACGATCTCCCCGTGCTAAGTCTGACTTTCAACTAGGTACAGAGCAGTCCCGGTTCCCAGTCGGACAAGCCTAAACCTGGATGACTATATGAACACCCTGACAATTGAACATATGTATGTGCCAGGAATATAGACTTTGGAGGTCTGAATATCCTCGGAGTGAGTCAACATGCAACATGGGTCCAGAGCAATAGGGAATGGCGCATGTGTAGTAGTGCAGTTTTCCCAACAGGAAAATGGATGCCTGCTGTGTAAGTGGAGTGATGAGGCATGTGTTCGGGTAACTATGAACCATGGGTATACATATAAATGAAGCAGAACACCAACAGTGTAGTGGTTAGAGCATCTGCCTAATGAAAAGGCATTCACGGTTCAAGTTCGACAATAGCATATATCATTTTCCTTGTGGAATGAATGTTGCTCTGCTGTAAAGCCGACATTTAAACATGTAAAGGTGAATGTGTGTATCGCATGGGACTATTAACCAGATCCTTTCAATCAAAGTGGTACTGTCATAATGAATAAGACACAACTAAGCACAAATAAGTGGCAGTAAACATATGTAATGCACAGTAAGCATATGCAAGTGCACCTGCGCAGGTGTAAGCAGCGCCCAGCATAGGAAATGTATGTTTGTATGTACAGATGTAAAATATACACACACACATATATATATATATATATATATATATATATATATATATATATATATATATATATATATATATATATACACACACACACACACACACACACACACATATATGTGGTATAGTTATATATCTACATACATGAAAAAAAACACATATATATATATATATATATATATATATATATATATATATAGAATGGACATTGTAAAAATAAAGCATACACAAGGGATGTGAAGGGAATCAAGAGCAATGTTGGTATTACACAGTGCTTTCAGCGTATGTCATAAAAATCTGCCCAGGAGTGAGCAGAGCACCACTACTCACACCACAGGCAGGGTTTTACCAGTGGGAGTAACATCGTTGAAATGCTATGTCTACTTTACACACAGGCTGAATGTAGTCCCATGCTGGGACCTCCACAAATTGGGAAGCGCAAATGGCCGGAGTCCATAATCCCAGAAAACGCACGTATGTGCAAATATACATGGCGGAAGACCCTGTGAATACACGAGGTGGGACAAAATGTGTGTAGGGCCCCAAAATCTCTGGAGATGGCAATGTGTAAAGGTCTGTCATGGCTGCGATAACAAGTGGATAATGGATGCTACATGCGTAAATTTAACATGGGTGGGGTGGAGGAACTATGGGTATGCAATTATGGATCCAGGCATGCCAGGGTTGGATGGGCCAGTTCTAATGGACCACCCCTTGGAGGTCAGCTAGGTCGTAATAGGTATATATGCATACTCACATGCAGACAACAATATATGTTGAAGTACAAATTCTGTAACATATGCATTCCATTTGTTGACATAAATAATAGGAATGTGCCCATACAAACATCGACAGTAGATGGAATAATAGGCTGTGCAGAAGAGGAACGGGTCGAATCACACTATCACATTCCAATTACCATCTGTAATCCATACATGAACATATAGCGATATCTGTCCGCTGTATAACGTGCTACATACCCATTACAAGATAACTGGAGTGAAGTGTCGGTGTTATAATGAATAAGGCACTAGTATGCTGGTGAAGCATATATAAACACCATTACGCATGTGTAAGTGTGTATGAGCGGGGAATGTATTGACACACAGATGTGCATATATATATATAATCATATATATATATAAATATGTATAGACATATATATATATATATATATATATATATATATATATATATATATATATATATATATAAAACAGCAAGATATGAATACACATGTATGAATACATATGCAGATATATCTGTATAAATGTAAATATATATATATATATATATATGTTACAGTAAATATACACATGTATATACCTAGGTTATGTTACAGCAGTTACGGGTAACATATGTTTAGACCGGGCATATGTTGGTGGGAGGTCCAATCAACAAACGTCTAACTCCCACCCCCCCAGCTAGGCCGGTGAGACATACAGACATGCAATAAAGGTAAATACAACACTGCTTCCCAGACTACTGGCCGGAAACTACCAGTGGGAGAGATCTACAAGGTCTACACGTTAAACATGGGCAGCGACGTCCCTTGTGGGACACCAAAAATTTGGTCCTTCCAGCCAATGGGAGTAAACATGACCAGGATGTAGCTGTACACGGAACAGTAGGTTGTGCAAGCCTGATAACACATGGGTTGACACAATGTATGACATGTGTCCCGACACGGGGAGAATGGGCAGTGTGTAGGGGTGTGTTCATATCCCACCTGCGCCCACAGTAAGGATGAGTGCTGTAGAGTAGTGGCAGGTAGGGGAACTATGGGTATGCGATTATGGGGCTAGGCATGCAGGTGTTGGCTGCCAGACACATATTAGGACCGCCCCATGGGTGTAAGTAATATTCCAATGTGGGTATAGCAGACGCCCATACCTCCCTAACCTTAAGAGCACATCTACTGGACAGTCCGTAAACCATTGCGGGAACACATAGGGACCATATCATTGAACTGTCCCCGATTACAAGGGACGTCCGTGATTACGAATCAGAATCTAACACAGTCCCAACTAAACCCTCCTAGAACTAGTGATATTAGGAGGAAAGGTGGCAGAATACACATAATGAATAATGACAACATGCAAGAGTCATAAACAGCATGTACCTCAGACAATGTGTATGAATACATATGTGCTCTGTGTCCATCAATGTGTCAGGTTAATAGCACCAACCTTCTAAATGTGCCCCTGAGGTCGTTATGCCATGTCCCTGATTCAGTGTTCATTCTTCCCCATTCGTATGAGAGGTCTGATAGTGAGAGAAAGCACATGTTTCGCCGACTACCTTAGAAAGTTGATAGAATAATAGGGTTGGGCTTACCACCTGTTCACCTTTGCGAGGGACACTCCCCTTTGGGCAGTTGTGTCCTGCAAAATAACTGTAATTATAGCAAATGTCCTGTGATTTAGGGCAAACATTACCTATATTGTCGGTAGTAGTTGCATAAAACAATTATGTTCACCTGAAACACCTAAATGTTATAAGTAACAGTATAAGCAACTATAATGCTACAAGAGTAACCTTTTATTTAGGCAAAACAGTGAAGTACTCCCCTTTCTACTGGCTGTGGGTATGTGTTGCCCTGCAAAGTCTGATGGCTTTACATACAGGTCCTATATGGTTGCCACCTTTCCAAATGGCCAAAGTGGGACATGTTCTGTAGAAATGTCAGACTTTCCAGGACAAAACATACCTACAGCCGTGCATAGTACAGGATTATGCTTATTTGCCCAAATAAAAGCTTAATCTAGTTACATTTGAATTGCTTATGCTAGTTCACATAACATATAGAAGTTTAATATATAAAATAACTGTTTTATGCAATTATTAATGAAACGTAGAATATAATAATGTCCTGTAATTGGGACATTTGCTATGTCTTGATTATTTTCGGTGTCCCTCGCAAAGTGGGACAAGTGGTAACCCTAAAGTCCCACCTTGGCCAATTGAAAAGGTGGAAAACTTATAATAGGTATGCGGTAGCATGACTCGGCCAACGGATGTGGCTCCCACAACCCAAATACTTGTCTGTATTGCAGAGTCTCGGTTCCCATGTATCAGCCAGATGGGAGCAGAGTGTATGCAGAGCACACAAAAATGATTAATTCACTGGACAAGCCGCTGATTCCATACAGTCAAACACCATGCCGTCGCCTAATGGGCAGCCATTCCCGATACTGTAGTTAGGAGCAGCCTTAGGTCAACTGGTGCCCTAGGCAAAGGGCACAAAGGTACCCCCCCACCACACCACCCAGTGCCCACATTCTGGTCTACCTACACCAAATAAATACTGGTAAAGTGCCCCCACTAAAGCGGCGCCCTAGGTGGCCGCTTAGTTGGCCTATGCCTAAGGCCGGCTATGACTGTAGTCATGTAGTCCGATGTGATAGGCATCACAAGGTGGGAGCAGATTGTAAGAGGAACACACAAATATGAATGATTCACCGGACAGGCCGCTGATTCCATACAGTCGAATGCGATGCCATCGCCTAATAGGCAGCCAATCCCGATACTGTAGTCATGTAGTCTGATGTAATAGGCATTACAAGGTAATATTGTGGTCCTCGCTCACACCCAGGGGTGTGAGTGACAGATGCAAGCACCAATGTTGGTGCATTTGCAAGTTGGGGAGCGAGCGGGTGTAAGCGTGTTTGGCTACCAGTATGCGAGTATTGCACTGGTTAAGCAATGTAAAGGCTAACCAAGTGTAAAAGGCTGTAACCAGAGGTTAGCAGTGCCTAACACTATGCAAACCCACGCACACTTGCTCCCAACTGCTTTAATGTGCCTTACTCCCTTTGTATCCTACGGGCGTGTTCTGGCCCGCAACCAACTAAACGTTCTTTGCAAGGGTCGGATCCAGTACCCTGCGCACACAGCTAATGTGTATTACCAATATGCCATGACAGATATACAGACAACGGACAGTACCACAAACATATCATACAGCACAGTCATTCAACAGTATAAGAATGTATCCCATCATGTAGATGTACATGTGAGTGTTTATGTCCAGCATATAGGTACATACATATATAGAGATGTATCAGGAACATACCACGTGGCAACAAAGCATTACAAATGAATGAAACGGGAAACACCAGCGACGCCTGTATTATGTAGTGGTGTTGCTCTATGTGATCACAAGACTCCCTCAGACAGACATGTCAGTCATACATGCAAATAGTTGTACATTGGCCATATACATCACTCTGTGCATGTAATGTACATTAACACAACAGTACCTGTCCAATCATTATGTGTGAACAGTACTCTTACAAGGTACTGTGTGCAACATCATCATCATGATAAAGGTAAATGGGGTAACCATAGAGGGACCAGTAGTGTTTTGTGTACAATGGGGGTGGTCCTTCTCACGTGTACCTGGACCATGTAGGAGTGATGTGCATACCAAGATCGTGAGCCTGAGGGACAGGGGTGAGGATAACAGTAGTATGTTATGATGCATATTACAAGGGTTTCATGTGTCCAGTGGGCATGTGTGTGTAATGGACAGCTATGTATAGGGCAGATGGTGTTCTAGGAGCTGAATGGCCTTATGTGTCCGTAGGTGAGGGTCAGATGTTGGGGAAGGAGTGTAGGTATGGCCGTGGAGGATAGATAGGATCACAGAAAAGACAGCATACAGGGTTGGTATATAACACATGTGGGGGAGGATACACCCTGGACGGGGATGGGTCTTTGGCATTCAAAAGCCCATGGGAACAGTGGGATGGAGGTCCCCAGCCATTGGCAACTGCCACTGCACCTATACAGCTGCAAAGGAGGAAGTGCTGGGGGCTGTCCAGGAGGGGCAGCATCACCCTGTAAATGTGACACTCCACCCTTGAACTGGCATATCTGGCTTCGTAACCCCTTAGTGAGCCACCAACACAACATGTCCGGGACCGCACAACAGCAGATATGTACCTGTCTGGTCTCGTTCCCAAGGGGGACATGCTCCATCCTCAGTGGTGGTACCACCTGAAGGTGGTGTAGAGCCAACAGAGGTTGATGTCTATGGCTGGGCCCCAGATGTGCTAGTGCCCAGTGCCATGGTCAGCTGAAGTGGGACAGGAGGTTCAGCCAGGACCTCCCAACCCATTCAGCCTATGGTGTTGCGTTTTAAACTCACATATGGCTTAGTGACAGACAACAGAATACAGGATTACCTACAACAGTATGCATAGATATCACCATCAACCCAACACAACAGATGGTATACATTTGCAGAGGGAGAACAACACATGCATATATAACGCATGTCAACCGTACAATGTGTAGTAGACGTGTGACCGCAGCTATGAACAGTTGCACATCATTGGCTTGATACTGGGAATCCCACACAGTGTCAGTCATACCACTGTCTCATGTGACACATGTCCAGTCAAGGATGCGATGGCAGTAACACATCCCTATCATCATGTACTGTCTGCAATCCTCACACCATGCTTCTGCTGTGCACAGATGTGTGTTCAGTGTGTAACACTGGAAACAAATGGTTGCACACACTGACCAGTTCACAGATGGCCCTACAGATGGGGGTCCCTCATGAACAGAGTACTGTCATGTCTGTATTATATCATGCAGAATAGCCATAACCACACACATGTTAAACAGCCAGTAGTCTCAATGCAGCCTAGCTGCACTTACATGCTGTAGTCATGTGTGGCACATCACCCTCCTGTCTTTAAGCTATTTCCCACTGTGGAAAATGATTGAGGTACATCCAGATATCATCTGTGATGCCGTGTCAGAACACCACATCCAGGTACCACTCACAGTGGCTGTCATGGCCAGATAACGTTTCCCCTAGATAGTGTACTGTGTTTATCATGCGGATGGCTATGGGAACACCATCACAGCTGTACCATATGCAATCAGCTAGAGGAGGACAGCAATAGGTGCAGAGGCCATCACCTGACCATTTCCATCTCTTACAATACACATGCTGCTGCTGTGCAGGTATACACCTTCACATCCACCAGAGAGTGTGTGGGCGGGACAGGCAATGTACACCAGAGAAGGGCTTGGAGACTTCATAAGCATCATCTACCACATGCCGAATAGTACATGGGCAAACCCCTGACTACTCATTACTATTACATGTGCATGACGTTACTACATGTGCCACAAAGGTGACATGTTGCTGTGCTGTAAAAACATCTGTGTAGGTGAGTGAGTGCCATCTGCAACAGATATAGTAGACATACATTAGTTGTGGCACACATGTCAGTCCACATGAATGGATGCCATTGTCACCACAACCACACTCTCTAATGGACCTGCATTGACACCTTTTCCAGGGCCACAAATACACAACACAACTACTTAATGTGCCACACTGCAGTAATGCACAGGACCACATGCACCACAGGGAATATCTGGAGGTTCTGTGGGCTAGGGCATGTGAAAATGCTTGACAACTGTTGGTATGCCAATGAGGTTTATACTGGGAGTGACTGTGGTTGGGAGCATCACAACCCACATGCAGACACAGGGTGCAAGTACTGGCATGCAGGTATGCATTGCTCCATGGGTGTGTCGTGTTTGGCTGTACAAGATGTTTACAGTCCTCTGACACGCCAGTGGTGGGAAAGGAACACCTGCCTATTTACAGATTACTATTACAATACTACATACTTACGAATCACGCTACACAGACTACACATTTCAAGGCTGTCATTATGACCTTCTGGGAATGCAGACATCAACAGGGATGCTGGCAGTTAAGATGTACATACCTGTGAACCTGTGTGCTTAAAGTAGGAATCCATCCTGACCTGGAGTATGCCCATCTGTGGAATGGACGACTACTACCACTATACAGGGTTACAGTGGCCATGCCCATACACAGAGGCACATAACCGACACAAGGTGTCACTGGGCATGCTCACACACTTAGCAGCACAGGGCTGTTCGGAATGCACTATGTGTCCATCTACACAAGGATATACTGGGCATGCTCATACACTTAGTAGCACAGGGGGCATGCTTTCACACTTAGTAGCACAGGGCTGGTCAGAATGCACTACTATGCGTCCATCTACACAAGGATATACTGGGCATGCTCATACTCCTAGTAGCACAGGGCTGACTAGGATGCACTCTGATGCTAAACAGGGAAGGCCACAGTGGCCATGCTATTACAGGTAGACATAAAGAACACATTGTAATGGGCTCTGGTGTTAGTAGTTGTCATTGTTAGCAGGAACGCTGCTCTACATATATTTGACACCGGTCTTTTACACAACATCTGCTGTCATTCTGAGATGACATGGCTGACAGTAGGCAGGCCTTTATCACATATCACATGCATCCATGAGTCAAGGGAGTGGGGATATTATCCAAGTCGCATCCGCCCACACAGTGCCATTCCAAGGCAAATGTCCTAAACACAGGTTAACTCCCATACATCTACAGGACAACTGCATTGTTTTCTTATGCTAACCAGTGCCAGATTTGTAGCGTCCATATTCATAGCTGGTCACTGTAGATCCAACAATGGGGAGTACTGACATCTGTGCAGTGAGAAACACTTGGCTGATGGCTCTGTAGTGCACAATAGCACTACCACCATATACCTCACAACCTAGCACTACCACCATATACCTCAGAACCAGACATGTGGGCCATAACACAGGTACGGACCGCTCCAGGTGGTGTCCCCACATACATAAAGGCCACTCATATGTACTGACCGGTCCCCCCACAAAAGGCATCACAGATGAGTCGTGCAGGACACAGTGTCACATGCTGCATTCTAGGATGTAAACCTCAGACACCACCATGCCCTCAGACCACCAACACGCATCCATACATGTTGTATGACATAGAAGAGTACACCACCATGTGACCCTTAACCTGTGTACTGTACCAAGCTCTACATCAACTGTAGAGAGTATACATGTACTGACACAGTTGCATCATGTGTTATGCAATGCAATGATATCACTGTCTGTACCCAGCTCAGCTGTACACATACCAGGGACCCTTGGTACTTTCCACCATTAGCAGATGACTGTTGCTGTACACCAGTACACACCCTCATGTATGGATATGACATGCATGTACCTGCCCTGGGTATGTACATGCCACACACACACAACATATATGTAAATAGCATAGCTGTTGTTGTCCTTTGTGCAAACAGGTGGTTACAGCCATTACACACATGCACATGGAATGTAGGTCCATGGCTGCTGAATGCTAACAGTACATAAGGTGTGATATCAATGTTGACAGAGGTAACATTCCCTCTGTACTGGTCACCCATTACACCCATCATATCATACAACAGTCCATGTGTCATGTATATCATTACACATGTCCTCCAATTGCAATGCCTACAAACATGCCCAAATGTCAGGACTGTAGGACCTACACACCTATACACATAGTGTTGTGCGTTCATATAACATGCATGTGCAGTTGCTGATGTATGCAGGTGACATGTATCCTAGTACATCATGCAGTTGCAATGCAGCCTCAACATTGCCAACTGTATATGGTGATATGCTAAATGTACAGAAAGATGTACCTCAGGTATGGACAGATGTGTGGAAATAACTAAGTGGTGGGGCATCTTTGCAGATGGATGTTTGCTGTGGACAGCTCACAGGTGTGTCACAAGCAGTTCTACAATAACCTGTGTAACCGGTAAGCAATGGTTTCGTTAATTGAAGGACATAACACACAACTTAGACAGCGGTCAGGGAGACAGCGAAGGTAAATCACTTGACACTTGTTAATAGTTAAGATGTCCAGTGTGCATATATCAGCACTGTTGCCACAGGAAGCATCAGTACAGTTTGTAACGCATGCAGTACTGCTGTACAACTGTCATACATAACATGAGCTAGGCAGGTCTGAGATTCACAGTACTGGCATGTGTGGTTGCGTGTGTCCCCATATATGTCAAGTATTGTGGGGAATACATCTCAATTGTTACTCACTCTCCTGTACACTAGTGTACACATCTGTACAGACTGCAATGTAGAAAGCAGGACATAGGCAGGGGCATGTATCTCACACATGTGAGGTATCTGTATGTGTGTGACATAGGTGCATTAAAAACTGAATGCCACAGTGTGTGTATGTAGGGCTGATTGGTCCTTGGGGTGAGGACGTATGTTACCATACTGAACTGATAAGACTCCACCCCCCATCCAGGAGATGCATTCTACTATCCGTGTTGATGTCCCCGATCTTAGGCCGTACTGACTACCTGTACATGTGTATTCTCTGTGGTGTGTCATGTAGGTGCACAGTACTGTAATGATGATTTGCACATAGGCAGGGGTCCTCACCTTACAAGTAGCAACTGTGTGCGAGTGTGTGTTACTGTGTCGGTGAATCCTTGAGTGTGTGGGTGTGTTACAGTGTCACTGAATACATGTGTGTCAATACCTTGGTGTGTGGATGCAGTTGTGTGTTGGCATCCTGTCATAGGAATGTGTATTACTGATTCCCAATGAGGCATCACACTTCCCACTGGCCTCTACCTTTGTAATCAGGTAGACCACTCTCTTACCTCACCACTCCATGTAACTGTACCTGTGATGTCACCCTTTATGGATGTCACGTTTGTGGCCACAGTAGCTTAATACACAGCTATCATGCTCATGGATCTGTAGACGTGTTTGTAACGTGGGACATTCTCACTGGTATATGGCAGCTACACGGTGCATGCTGGTATATTCATACATACCTATGAGTAGTCCACATTTACATATGGGACACTAACTGCAAACACTGACATCCACCAGCACGTGCAATTAGACCTGAAGGAGGACAGCAGAACATCATGACCAACATGCAGTTACTGTTGTTACACAAGACATATACTGTTAACAGTACGAAATGCATTGTGCACCTATAGTACATGGTATATCTGCTGCCTGTCAGCAGTACTCAACAAATGTAAACTACACTTATTTTCCTAGTCTGTTCACCCTGTGCATCAGACCATATGAGCATGTCCCTGCACCAATGGTGTGAATGTCAGGGATGTGGCACAGGCATCATCATATGCACAGGGTTATAATGTTTGCCAGAGGCCTAGGCTGCACTATTGGATGACATCATGTGTGTGAGTTTGGGCCTTTGATCGAATTGGGCATGTGTGGATGTTATGCATGTGTGTGTTGCGGTACCCTACATATGTTTCCAGTGTGTGTGCGTGTATGTATGCACACAGTTCTGCCATGTGCCTGGCCTACACAGGGGTATTATTGACAGCTGCAGACTGTACAGGTGAGGTTTTACAGTTTATGGTGTCCGGCCACAGACATGTGACCTGTGCCTGTCAGGGGTAGCACGGGCACTACCAGGCAGCGGTGCAGATTGGGTACTGTCTGATGTCACTTGTACACTAGAACCTTGTCTCTGTTGGGACCATCTCGGGCCATGTGCACATGACCTGCTGTGTTGTGGTGTGGACAGCACAGCACCAGATGCACTGCTGCTGCTACCGCCACTATGGGAGCGGACATGTGAGGTAGCTCATACACGTAGACCTGACACAGGTGATGTAGCAGGCCTATGTCCACGTGCCTGACCCTTCACTCCTACCAGATGTTCCAACACAGACAGCTCACACTCATGGATTGTCATGCCATGGTCAAGGACTCCAACCATGTCACTCAACCGTCTATCCACCAAAGCTTCAGCAATCTGCTGTTGAGCATTTACCATTGCCTGGATGTTGTTGTTTAAGGAATGGACAGCAGCCCTCTGTAGCCTCTGATCTTCTCTGGTGAGCCATTCAGCACGTGCCTGTGCCTCCATTACAGCCTGAAACATGTGTCTGGTGACACCAGCTGCTGTGCTCTGTCTTGCAGGAGCATGTTGGCCAGAGGTCTTCCTACGAGCAGCACTGGCCATGTGCCTGTGTGGGGCACCACCAGTCATTTGGCTGACACCATGGTGTGCAGGCACACCTTCCACAGCCCCACACTTTCCTGTTCCAAGCTACCACATGCCAACTGTCCTACCTCTATGGCCACTGGTGATGGGGTATGTGCAGGCATGGGATCTGTGTGCGGTGATGAGGGGATATAGATGGAATGGCAACCAATGGCACAGTTTCAGCCCCTGACAACTCTGCCTGTGACTCAATCATATGTTCATCATCACTGCTAGAGTCTGTGGGGACACTAACATCAGATGTACCACAGGAGGACAATGCACCTACATCACCTGTGAGGGCAGACAAGAACTGTACATTACAATCTATACAACAGACACGCACACAGACACACACGCATGTGATATGACAGAAGGCATGCTACATGCATGTAGTGTCATTACCTCATTCTACCCAGTACAGGGAGAACATTTGAGAAGGCCAATCAGCTTAGTTTCTGCTACTCCTTTCTCTCTATCCTTTCTCTCTTTCCACTTAAAAAAAAAAAAAAAAATGTATCTGCTTTTACTGTATTTGTTTCTTCCTACTTTATTTTGCTTTTGCGTCATCTTAAAAGTACTCAATTGTATTTATTACTGCTTGGTGTAACTCATTCTAAGCCTTTTAGTTTAAGAACTTGGGCTTCAGACCAGTTGTTTTACATTAAGAAGGTTTGTGGTCTGCACTGTAGTGGCAGGACAGGTAGCTTACATCCTTCTTGGCTCCGCCAAGTCTGCTCTTCAATTTTTCCCTTAGAACTGTTCTACTTGCAATCTAAACAGCCTATACTCTATCTGAAAAGCTCAGCACTTGCTCCTAAAGCATTTTGTATACAGGTAAAGCACTCTTAAACAAACGAAAAGTACTTCATTCACCTAAATTGTGTTGAGTACCCATTTCCCTACAGGTCCTTTCTGACTCAGTTACACAGCAATCTTTTTCACTATTTCTAGCATGTCGAAGGGTCAGTTGCTAGCATCCTCTCCTGTTCAGCTGGTGAATCTGGGAATCTTGAGGCAATGTTACAATTGCCTCATGTACACAGACAACCTCTCCTCCTCCCAACAAATACAAATATATGCGAGAGATGCAACTATATAGCCAAACTGGAGGCTGAGCTCTCTCAATTCAGTACTGGCAAGATCAGTCAGGAGGAGAAGGTAACCACGCACACCACAAACCCAGTCTCACATAGAACTATCACAACTGCAAACCAAACAAATAAACACAAAAACATACTCGGAGGCGCTGATTAAAAATCTACCAAAACAACAGAGGCCTCCAAAGCAGACACCAAAGCAACCACCACCTCAAGACATAGCAAATGCAACACATAGTTCACAAAGTCAGTGTGCTAAACAGTCACAGCCCTTAAGGCCAAACAACATGCCAGACACACTTGTAATAGGTGACTCCATAGTCAGGCACACTGACGCCCCGCTCACCAGACTGAACAAGGAGAGGGTCACAGTAAGCTGCCTGTCGGGAGCTAGAATCCGCCACATAACACAAGCACTCAGGTCACTCCACAGCAAGTACAAATATGACTCAGTCATTGTACATGCAGGTGTAAACGACCTGGCGTACCTCCCTGGACTACATGAAAAGAGACATAGAGGAGCTCTCTGATTACGTAGCCCAGGCTGGTATGACCCTGACCCTGAGCAGCATCTTACCCTCACCAAGAATGATGCCACAGTACAAAGACAAAATGATCAGTTTTAACAATTGGCTTAATTACTGGTGTCATTCTAAGGGGATCCAGTGTCTGTCTGCTTGGGATGACATGCTTGACAAGCCACGCTGCTTTGCAAGGGATGGTTTGCACCTGTCACCCCTGGGCTTCCGGATATTGGCCAAGGCTCTTGCCACCCCCATAGTGCCTTTTTTAGGCAAGGCTCAAATGACAAACCTACCTCCTAGAAAACACAAGTGGAAAAAACTAAGGGTAATGCTGCTCATTGCCAGAACTCTAAACCTCAAGATGCACGCCTCAAGCCCTTCTCAGTATGGAGAACATCGATGTCTGTGCAGTGACTGAAACCTGGTTCAAGGCTCCTGAGAGCACCCCAGAACTATCAGGTTTTACCTCATATCATGCTTTCCGACCCCAAAACTTGGACAGAACCACAAAAGGGGGAGTATCCATTTTCATCAAAGATACCCACACCTCCAGGTTAGTGGCAAAGCACGAAGCATCGGAGACTATCCAGGTGCAACTAACCATAGGCAAAACCGCCTTACAGTTTGTAGCATGCTACAGACCACCCTCTCAAACTCAGGAACCCCACACAGCCTTCCTGAAGACACTGGAGAGTATGAATGTCTCTCCAAATACCATCATTTTGGGAGACTTCAACTACCCAAACATAGACTGGGAACATTACTCAAGCCCCAACACTCTAGCCCAAAGGTTCTTAGAATTCATAAACTCAAATGCAATGGAACAACTAGTCACCATTCCCACAAGAGGAGACAATGTACTAGACCTGATCATCACAAACATGGGGACAAAATGCTCCACACCGGAAGTACATCCCTCTTTGGTAAGATCAGACCATAAATTAATCTCACTGGAAATCCACATCCCGCCCCCACCCCTGCACAAAAGACCACAGTGAAGAACTTCTCAAAAGCAAACTTCACACTTCTTAAGACTGAAGTGGTATCTTTCAAGGCCCCTGGGCCAGTGGAAACCACAACCAACACTGCTGAATCCCTTGCAAATGCCTTCTATGGGCACCTTCAAGAATGCATGGATCATGCAATCCCAAATAAAACCAAGACCCATTCCCCAAAGGCAGGCAACCGGTCTGGTGGACCCCAGCCATAAACAAACTTTACAACAGAAGGAGGAAGCTACTACATGACAGAGCAAAATCCCTAAAGGAAAGGCATCTCTGATCAGTACTAGCAAAAACTACGATCACTCATAAAATCATCCAAGGCCAACTTTGAGAGAAAAATGCAAATGACACAAAAGACAATCACAAGGCCTTCTTTAGCTATGTTAGAAACCTGGGTGGAAACTCCCAGATATGCTCAGAGTTAGTCCAAAATGACACAAAATACACTGAACCCACTGACATTGCCAACATTCTGGCAGACAGGTTCAGTGCAAATTTCTCCTCCCTCCCCAAAGGAGAAATAACTATCCCAGCAGAGTGTAGCCTCCCTAACATCTCAGATGCCCAGGTGAGAGCCGCCTCTCTAAAGCTAAAATACAGCATCAATGGGACCGGATGGTGTCCCGGCTGTGTGCTACATGAACTCCAAGAGGAACTAAACCCACACATAAGGCTGCTGTTTAATCTTAGCCTTACCACAGGATACGTACCCAAAGAGTGGCGTCACGGCAACAGTGGTCCCACTTCACAAAGGCGGTGCTTCTACGGACCCTGGAAATTACCCCCATAAGCCTGATGAGCCTGGTCTGCAAAGCTATGGAGAGGATCATTATGGAACTCATAAACAAAGACATTGGGGACCTACAGACATTGGATCCTACCCAATTTGGCTTTGTCAGGGGCAGATCCTGCCTTCTGAACTTGGACTTTTTGAAACAGTCACTAAGGCCATTGATGAGGTAAGGCAGTTCACACAGCCTACCTTGACCTTGCAAAAGCCTTTGACACAATACCCCACTGGCATCATAGACAAACTCACCAGCTTAAATGTAAACCCATATGTCACAAGATGGGTTGCAAACTGGTTCAAGGACAGAACCCACAGGGTCAGAGTTGCTGGAGCTATGTCAGACTCTAAGCCAGTCACAAGCGGTGTCCCATAGGGCTCAGTCCTGGGACCCCTCTTGTTCGGCATTTATTTTCGAGGTACAGGCAAACATAGGAGGATTGTGGCTGACAAAGTTCGCAGATGACTGCAAACTGGGCACCATAATTGATACTCGAGCGGACACAAACATCCTTCAGAGAGGCCTCATAGAAATGGATAATTGGTGCCAGAGCCATGGCCTTAAGCTAAATGCCAAAAAATGTATAGTCATACCCTTTGGGAAAAATAAGGTACCGACAAATTACCACATAGGCGGTAATCCATTAACGGAAGAGGTAATCAGGGACCTAGGGACCCAGGCTGACAGTAACCTCTCATTTGACACTCACATTGCCAAAGTGGTTAGGAAGACCTTCTATATTGCCCACCTTATCATGAAGGGTTTCACATCTAGATCAAGAGAGGTCATTGTGCCCCTGTACTCTTCTCTTATCAGGCCAATGATTGAGTACAATGCCCCATTTGGGATGTATCTCACCCGACACCTGCAGCAGTTGGAAAGACCCCAAAAGTTCCTCACCAAGAGGATAAAGGGTCTTTAAACATATGTCATATGCTGCCCGACTGAAAAAACTTCAGCTCTATTCAGTCGCATACCGCCTACTCAGAGGTGATCTGTGCCTGACGTACAAAGCCATGTCCAATCCTGAATTAATGGACATGCTCCACCTCAGAAAATCCAAATCCATCAGAGCCACGAGAACAAGTGACTTAAACCTCAACACAGAAATAAATAGAACATGCTGGAGGGACAGATTCATAATCCAGAGGCTCCCTTCACTCTGGAACAAAATCCCAGTCCATGTTAGGCAGAGCCCCTCACTGACTCTATTCAAGAGAAATCTCGACGAGTGGATGGGAGATCGTAGGTTTACCCCGGGGGTCATCTCTTTGTCACTACTAGACAGAGGCATAGTAAACTAAACCCTAAAAGGGCATAGTATTCTCATCCTAAGGGGTGGTGTAAGCCACATACACTCTGGCTAGGCTTATAAATGCCCTAGGGCAGATAGCCTAGTACGAACCTATGAACCTATGAACCTAAGTTGGGAACTGCTGATTGAGGGCTCAGTGTCTGTTATTCTAAAAGTGTATTAATTCTGGTTTAAGCACTTGGGCTTCAGGTCAGTTATTTTACATTAAGAGGGTTCGTGGTCTGCACTCTTGTGGGAGGAGAGGCTGGACTCTGCCCTTCTGAGCTGGGAATTTCTGGTTAAAGGCTTATAGTGCCTGCATAGTTGAACTGCTTCTTACTGAAATTGGTACACCTTGTTTGCTGTAGCATAGACTAGATCCAGGCCTGCTGAATCTAGCTTTGTTTGTATGCTTGTTGTTTGTTTGCTTGTTATTTCCCTGAAACGCTAATTCCACCTAAAACGTGGCTTTTCAGCACTTCTGTGGATCCCTAGTGATATCTGCATTGCTTACTGTACTTATTTCCTTGTTTCACTTGAAAGAAAGTTACTGTTTGTCATTTTTGCATTTAAGTTACCTGTAACACATTGCATTTAAGTTACCTGGCACTTGCTGACTAAGTCAGCACTAAAAAATTAAAAGCACTACACCCTCACAAACTCCCCTTGAGTACCTTGTTCCCCATTGGCCCTTTTTTCAATTATAAAGGAATTCCCAATACTATTCTAGCATGTCCAAAGGTCAGTTGTCAAACTCCTCTCTGGTCCAGCTGGTGAATCTGGGAATCTTGAGGCAATGTTACAACTGCCTCATGTACACAGACAACCCTCTCCTCCTCCCAACAAATTCCAACACATGTGAGAGATGCAACCATATAGCCAAACTGGAGGCTAAGCTCTCTCAACTCAGTACTGGTGTAACCAGTCAGGAGGAGAAGGAAACCACACTCACTACAATTCCAGTCTCACATAGACCTACCACAACGGCAAACCAAACACATAAACGCACAAAAACATACTCGGAGGCTATAAATAAAAATCTACCTAAGCAGCAGAGACCTCCAAAGCAGACACCCAAGCAACCGCTACCCCAAAACAAAACACGTGCAACACATAGCTCACAAAGCCAGTGTGCCAAACAGTCACAGACCTTAAGGCTAAACAACACACCTGATACACTTGTAATAGGTGACTCTATCGTCAGGCACACTGACGTCCCACTCACCAGGCTGAACAAGGAGAAGGTCACGGTGAGCTGCCTGTCAGGCGCTAGGATCTGCCACATAACACAAGCACTCAGGTCACTCCAAGGCAAGTACAAATATGACTCAGTCATTGTCCATGCTGGTGTGAATGACCTGAGATGTACCTCTCTGGACTACATGGAAAGAGACATAGAGGAGCTCTCTGAGCATGTAGCCCAGGCCGGTATGACCCTGACCTTGAGTAGCATCTTACCCTCACCAAGAATGATGCCACAATATGAAGACAAGATGATCAATTTCAACAATTGGCTTAAGTATTGGTGTCATTCAAAGGGGATCCAATGCCTGTCAGCCTGGGATGACATGCTCGACAAGCCACGATGCTTCGCTAGGGACGGCTTGCACCTGTCACCCCTGGGCTTTTGGATATTGGCGAAAGCACTTGCTACCCCCATAGTGCCTTTTTTAGGCAAGGCTCAAAAGACAAACCCACCTCCATAGGTATCACAAGGGATAAGAAACTAAGAGTAATGCTACTCAATGCCAGAAGTCTATACCTCAAGATGCACACACTCAAAACTCTTCTTAGCATGGAGAACATCGATATCTGTGCAGTAACAGAAACCTGGTTCAAGGCTCCCGAGAGCCCCAGCACTTACCAGGTTATACCTCATACCATGCTTTCTGGCCTCAAAACTTGGACCGAACCACAAAAGGAAAGGGAGTACCAATATTCCTCAAAGATACCCACACCTCCAGGTAGGTGGCACAGCACGAAGCATCAGAGACTATCCATGTGCAACTAACAGTGGGTAAAACTGCCTTCCAGTTTATAGCCTGCTACAGACCACCCTCCCAAACCCAGGAACCCCACTCGGCCTTCCTGAGAACACTGGAAAATATGAAGGTCTCTCCAAACACCATTATATTGGGCGACTTCAACTACCCAAACATAGACTGGGAGCATTACTCTAGCTCCAACACCCTAGCCCAAAGGTTCCTAGAATTTATAAACTCAAATGCTATGGAACAACTTGTTACCACTCCCACAAGAGGGGAAAACATTCTGGACCTGATCATCACCAACATGGGGACTCTATGCTCCAGACCAGAAGTGTATCCCTCACTGGTAAGATCAGACCATAAACTAATCTCACTGGATATTCACATCCTGACCCCACCCCCTGCCCAGAAAACCACAGTGAAAAACTTCTCTAAAGCAAATTTCACTCCTCAAAACCGAGGTGGAATCCTTCAAAGCCCCCGGGCCTGTGGAAAATACGGCCCAGAATGCAGAATTCTTTATAAATGCATTCTATGAACACCTTCAGGAATGCATGGATCATGCAATCCCAAATAAAACCAAGACCCAATCCTCCAAAGGCAGATGTCCTGTCTGGTGGACCCCAGCCATAAACAAACTATACAATAGAAGGAGGAAGCTACTACATGATAGAGCAAAATCCCAAAAAGGGAAGGCATCTCTGATCAGTATTAGCAAAAAACTACGGGCACTCATAAAATCGTCTAAGGCCAGTTTCGAGAGAAAAATTGCACAGGACACTAAGGATAATCACAAGGCTTTCTTTAGTTATGTTAGGAACCTGGGTGGGAATTCCCAAATATGCTCATAATTAGTCCAAAATGACAAAAAATACACCGAACCCACAGACATTGCCAACATCCTAGCTGACAGGTTCAGCAAACTTCTCCCCTCCCCAAAAGGGCAAATATCTATCCCAGCAGAGTGCTGCCCCTGACATCTCAGATGCTCAGGTAAGAGCCTCTCCAAAGCAAAAACAACAGCATCAATGGGACCAGACGGTGTCCCGGGCTGCATCCTACATGAACTCCAAGAAGAGCTAAACCCAAACATAAAACTACTGTTCAGTCTCAGCCTTACTACAGGATATGTACCCAAAGAGTGGTGTACAGCAACAGTGGTCCCTCTCCACAAAGGTGGTGCCTCAACGGATCCTGGAAACTATCGCCCCATAAGCCTGACTAGCTTGGTCTGCAAAGCTATGGAAAGGATCATCATGGACCTCATAAATAAAGATATTGGGGACCTACAGACACTGGATCCTACCCAGTTTGGCTTTGTTAAGGGTGGATCCTGTCTCTTAAACCTGGTTGATTTCTTTGAAACAGTCACCAAGGCCATTGACGTGGGGAAGGTGGTCCACACAGCCTACCTGGACCTCGCAAAAGCCTTCGATACAATACCCCACTCGGGCATTATAGATAAGCTCACCAGCTTAAATATAAACCCCTATGTCACTAGATGGGTTGCAAACTGGCTCAAGGACAGAACCCACATGGTTAGAATTGCTGGAGCCATGTCAGACTCCAAACCAGTTACAAGTGGCGTCCCACAAGGCTCAGTCCTGGGACCTCTGTTGTTCAGTATATATTTCTCGGAGGTACAGGCCAACAAGGAAGGACAGTTGCTGACCAAGTTCGCAGATGACTGCAAACTGGTCACCATAATCGACTCTCCAGCCGACACAAGCATCCTCCAAAAGGGCCTCATAGAAACAGACAACTGGTGCCAGAGCCATGACCTCAAGCTAAACGCCAAAAAGTGTATAGTCATCCCCTTTGGCAAAAACAAAGTGCCTACAAATTACCACATAGGTGGTAATCCATTAAGTACAGAAGAAGTAATTAGGGACCTGGGGACCCAAGTTGATAGCAATCTCTCATTTGACAACCACGTGGCCAAAGTGGTTAGAAAAACATTTTATATAGCCCACCTAATCATGAAGGGATTCACATCTAGATCAGGGGAGGTCATCGTGCCTCTTTACTCATCCCTCATCAGGCCCATAATTGAGTACAATGCCCCTTTTGGGATGTACCTTACCAGACACCTGCAGCAACTGGAACGACCCCAAAAGTACCTCACCAAGAGGATCAAAGGGCTCAAACAGATGCCATATGCTGCCCGGTTAAAGAAACTCCAGCTCTACTCAGTGGCATACCGCCTGGTCAGAGGCGATCTGTGGCTGACGTATAAAGCCATGTCCAACCCGGAATTAATGGATATGCTGCATCTCAGAAAATCCAAATCCCATCGAGCTACGCGCTCGAGAGACTTGAACCTCAGCACTGAAATAAATAGGACATGCTGGAGGGATAAATTCATAACCCAGAGGCTCCCTTCACTCTGGAATAAAATCCCACTCCAGGTTAGGCAGAGTCCCTCATTGACTCTCTTCAAGAGGAATCTTGATGAGTGGATGGGGGATCATAGGTTTACCCCGGGTATCACTTCTGTGTCACTGTTAGACAGAGGCACAGTATAATAACCTCGAAAAAGGGCATAGCAAAATTAATTTAAAATGGGTGGCGAAAGCCAAACACACTCTGGCTTGGCTTATAAATTCCCTAGGGCAGATAGCCTAGTATGAACCTATGAACCTATATGATATGGCAGACGGCATGCAGTGCAGACAATAATAGTGGTAGTTATCATACATCCCTGGGTTGCACACAACAGCATGCATGTGTCATAGCATGCAAATTACACAATCATAGTAGTAGTTAGCATGCATCCCTGTGTTACACCATGTAGACCAGCACAGGTTAACAGTACACCTGCCTGATGTGTGGCATATGACCTTGACAATCACATGTAGTATGACATGTGATCTGCTGACATGTGCAATGACATGCATACATGTTTAACACAATGATGTCCTGTCAAATATACAGTGGGGCAATGGTATCCCAATGCAATGTTTTCTGTCTGCCTTACAGATATAGTGCACATTTAGCTGATGTGCATGGCCATTGCAGGGAATCATGAGGCATCTCTATTGCTATACAGTGTGAGTTACAGATAGAGTTCATAGCCATGACTGTGTTCAGATACAATACATATATACTGTGGAATGTGACCCACGTCACTGAGGTGTATACACACTAAACCATGATGTGGAAGTTGTGACACAGGTCACTGATGGGTATACGGATGACACCCCTTCTCATCTGCAACCATATTGCTGCTGCCTGGCAACTATGGCCAGACATGGTGAACACGTCGGTACACCATGTCCCACATGACATCTGTATACCACACACACACACACACACACACACACACACACAGACACACACACAAGAGGAGCAAGCATGACATTGATGTCCGACACCAGCAAGGGGAATGTACTGTATCTGTGGGCTGATGTGGATACTGTACAGGTGACTGCTGTCATGTTGTGACACCCTCAAGATGTTCAACACATCATATGTGGTGGATTGATGTTACACCTACATAAGATGTGCACAGGCCTGTAGGATGTCTAGTGTTCCACATCTACAATATGACCATTATACAAAGGCCATAATTGGAGCATGTGTAGCAATTGTACGACAGGGTGTACACACAAGCACATCACGTCTACTGTGTCTGTTGCTCCATGTCTCTGGCCATCCTCCATGGCCATGTGTGTACATGTGTTGGCCAAATTATTGTGATGGGCATCTATTTCACATGTCTGTGTTGTCCCATATGACATATATGCTCCAATGACGACAGGGTTATGCAGATAAAGGGTGGTATGTGGGATATGTTTTCAGGTTAGGTAGGCAGTGTTGCAGCCAGGCCACTAGATGTCATGGACATGTCAAGATAGCACATCACATTGTGTGACATTCATAGCAGGGCTATGATCCACAAGAGTGAATCCTGTGGGCTGGCCATACTACAGCCCACTGTGTAGTACTGTTTGTATTCACCACATGTGTAGTTCTGATCTGTAGTCTTGTCCCTAAAGTGAACAGCACCTCCACCATTGTATGCACAGCTGTCCACGCATCTGGCAATGACAGTTTGTGAGGATTTATGTCAGTGAGATGATTCACATAGTTTGCAAGTGTTGCACATGGGTAGTCATTGCGATGAATTGCAGGTCCAACCTGTATATTGTGACAGGGCCATACATTATGTGTACATGTTGTAAATGGCCACATGGCAGATAGATTTGTGCATTACGATTCCTGATAAATAATAACAGTCTCACCTGCAATGGGCTGCTGTCGCAGCGGAGCACCAGAGGTACCTAAATAGGAGTAACACAGCAGTATGAGCATAATCCACGCCTGTATAATGGCTACAGGGTGCAATGTGCATAACACATACACCAGTACATTAGACTATACTATGGTGTATGCACGTGTGCATACACAGAGTAGCATACTATAGTATGCGGCATGTGTGTATACATGCCTTGCATATGATGTTACATTACATATTGTACAGTGACACATGCAACTATATGGAATATAGTAGTTATAGGTGCAGTACCGACTTACCTGGCAACTCCAGGCTCAGTAGTTGAGAGACACCCACCTCTACAATATTGGCTAAGGCTTGTGGAGTGGTTCTGCAGGTGTCCCCAGGTTGGCCAGTAGCTCCTTGGTACGTGTGAGTGGGGGCTGGGTTGGTGGTCCACCACCTGTTGCACCTTGATCCCTGTTGATTGCATTTGCATGCTGTTTCGCTCATCTAATGAGGTCTGTACAGTGTCTGCACATCTGCTGGTATGTGCGGTTGTGGCCATCAACATCATTAACCCTCCTGCGAAGTTCCATCCACAGGGAATCCCACTGCTGTGCATCCTGTATCACATGACTGAACAGGATATCATGATTGTTGAGTAGGTATGGGATGAGGGCCTCATCCTCCAAGTGGGTAAAAGGGGGTAGCCTTGCACGCAGCATACCTGGAGGACATAATGATGGAGACAGGTCACAGTAACTCACAGAGACATACAAAGCTACAGCTGAACATACATGTGTATCGCATTTATTAAGTTTAAATAGTTGTATTTGCAAACCTACATGACACTGATGTGTTTGCGTCACACACATGTGACACTCAATGTTAAGTTGATATTATCACCATATATGTGTGGGTGTCACCTGATTACATTGCTCATACTCCATGTGGATGCTGTCTTGATGTGGGCATGTCTGTTTGCCTGTACCGGTGTTCTTACCTATCAGCACATGGCTGGATGTGTCCATATTAATGCAGTCGACCTTGAAGTTGTGTATATGTCACATATAAAGACTTACACTGCCTTAACAGACATGACCTGTGACCCTGCAGACTTGCTCAAATAAGGTTTTACATGTATGTGGTCTGCCATATACATCTACATGGCACTGTACAGCAATTCAACATCCTGCCATGTATCACCTGTGTTGCACATGTGATACACATGGAACACTGGCTAGCCAGGTGGTATTTGCAGGGATGGATATCAACTATAGCATGTACAGTCAAAGTCAACTAGTAGGCTATATGCCATGGGCCATGTATGAATCTAGGATGAAAGGTTACCTGGCAATAGCCGACAGGCGGGTTTGTGGGCCAGGTGGAGCAGTGCCACATTACTGATCCACAGGGTTAATGATACATTTACCATGCGGTCATCACACCATGTCTGAGAGGGGAGCAATATGCAGCTTTGACGGACAGGAATGCATAGTATGGCAGGACTATGTAAAGTGTATGGGACAAGGATCTGTCCAGCATGTGGAAGGTGGATGTCCATGAAGTATGTGTTCGAGATCAGGATGAGTACGTGTAGCATGTCCAACATCACTGGGTAGGACACAGAGTTGCTACATAGTGGAGATGGGGAATGGGACGGCTGGTGTAGGCCATCTGCACATGGCCAACACCCCTTAAAAGAAATATGTGATCTGGTATGGGTCACTTGAGTGTTGTGTATGGCTGGACAATGATCTCTAAATTTATGGATGTCACCCTGTCATTATTAGGGTTGCCACATATGACTACCTGACAGGTGTGGTGACGTAGCTTTCACAGGAAAGACAACTGCCCAGCTGCATCCCTTACACACAAGTGCCCATTATGTTGACCGCTGCCTAGGTGGTAGTTCATGGGTACATGGTTATTAACATAGGGGTGAAAATGCAATATGTAGCTGTCAGATTGTGGCCATATGTCACACACACCTCACCCATAAAGCCCCTTCTGTATGTTGTCCACAACACTCCCGAGTCAGCTATTGCTCCTAGGTCATAGTCATTCACATACTTCAATAGGCAGATGCCTTCTGTTTGTCTGTGAGGTATGGACTACAATGAGGGGGAATAAAATTCATTAACCCTGACATACTGTAGCTGCCACTGGTGTGATGAGCATGCATTATTCAGACACCTTCTGTAGTGTTGGTTCTGCCAGCAGTCCTGTTGCAAAACACTCCTGTGACATAGGAATGTACATCTAGTATACCGAGTGTAGGTGGTACACAGTATGGGTGATGATGTCCTATGACCTGGCAAGGTTATGATATGCAGTGTGACATCAACATTACTGTCATCTACATCTGTACTGCTGACATCAATTATTTGATCAAGGTTCATGGCCTTCCAGGCCAGACTCAGCAGGGTAGTAGTGCAGTACTTCCCATTATCAGTGGTGTCTCCCCCTTTGTGTGTTGTGATACCTGTTGGTGTGCACCATTCAGTGTGTACACAACCTGACATGGAGCTATGTTTTTCATGATGTGTACGTGGAGAGCATCTTGTTTTGCCATATGTGTATGATACAACCTGTGATGTAGACAGGTCCCATGCAGCCTGAGTGCAGCTTGTGCCTGCATAGTTGTGGGTACAGGGGCCCTGTGGTGTACATGGATATATGCTTGTGTACCTGTTGGGGGGGGGTGTGTTTATGTTATCCAAGACCCTGTCTGGATTGCTTATTCATGCTTAGCACTTGTTCAGAACTTGTAAGCACTACGTAAGCTAATAATTACTATAGCACTCAATCTTCCTCATTACCTAGAGGTAAGGGTAAACAGGTTTTGTACATACATTTCTCACTTGCTTAGAGTAAAATAGCTCTTGTACTCACTTTCCTCGCTTATCTAGGTGAAAGTAGTTCTATATTCAGGCATGTCCAAGAGTCAACTGCCAGTGGTCTCACCTATCTATCTGATGAATCTGGACATCTTGAGGCAATGTACACATTGCCATATGTACACAGACAAGCCTGTCCGCCTGCCACCCAACACTACAACCTGTGAAAGATGCACTCATCTAGCCAAACTGGAGGTAAAGCTCTCTCCAACCAAGCCTGATCCTGACAGTCATGTGGAGAAGGTAAACATTCGTACCACACCACACTCATCACATAGTCTCACTGAATCTACCCCACCATTAATTGGGAAAACTATTTGTGTACCAACACATTAGCTCAACGCTTTCTGGAATTCATAAACACCAATGCCCTGAATCAACATATCCACACACCCACCAGGGGCAACAATATCCTAGACCTAGACATTACCAACATGAGTGACCGGTGCTCCACACGTGAAGTCAACTCCTCGTTGGTCCGATCCGACCATGAGCTGAACACCGTTGATATCCACATCCCGCCCCCACCCCCCATTAAGGGAACCACAGTATAATATGTCTACAAAGCCAACTACATGCTTCTTAAGACAGGCGTGGTGAACGTCATGACACCCATGCAGATGGATAATACTGTTACAACTGCTGAATCCTACACAAATGCACTCTATAAGCACTTACAGAAGTGCATGGCTTGTGCTATCCCAAACAAAACCAAGATGCTATACTCCTAATTAAGGAAACCAATCTGGTGGTCCCCTGCCATAAATAAACTGTACTACAGGAGGAAGACACTGTTGCAAACGAGAGTACAATCCCATACGTGGAGGAGTTCCCTGGTCAGCCTCAGTAAGAAGGTGAGATCCCTTATAAGATCTTCCAAAGCTAGCTATGAAAACAAAACCGCCACTAATTCCAACAACAACCACAAAGCATTCTATAGCTATGTCACATATCTCGATGTCAACAACCAGATCTGCTCTCTGAGTTACAGCATAAAGGCACAAACATTACAGAACCAACTGATATTGGCAACATCCTGGCAGATAGGTTCAGTGCTACCTTTCACCCTCCCTCTCAAAGCTGCACACTCTAAATCCAATATCACAGCATCCATGGGACCGGACAACATCCCAGGCTGCGTTTTACACGAACTTCAGAACGTACTGGCTCCCAATCTATGCACCATGTTCAGTAATAGCCTCACATCGGGCATAGTGACCCCTGAATGGCGCACAGCAACAGTTATCCCACTCCACAATGGTGGTGCCACAATGGACCACGGGACCTATTTTCCCTATAGGCCTGACTAGCCTGGTCTGCAAGGCTATGGTGCACATCACGAATCTCAGTCACAGAGACATTAGATACTTCCAAACCTTTGACCCCTCCCATTTGGCATTGTTAAGGGCAGACCATGCCTCCTAAACCTGGTGGACTTCTTAGAGACAGTTACCAAGGCATTAAATGAGGGTAAGGAGGTCCACACAGCCTACCTAGATCTCTCATAGGCTTTCAACACCATTACTCCTTCTGGTATTATCAACATACCCATCCACCTGAACATTAACCCCTACATCATGTGATGGTTTGCAAAGTGGCTCATGGACAGAACCCACACAGTGAGAGTTGCATACCCTAGGACTGACTGTATACCAGTTACAAGTGGCGCCCCCCCAGGGCTCAGTCCTAGGACCTGTCATGTTCGGTATATACCTCTCTGACGTACAGACAAGCACAGGAGGGCTTTGGCTGAAAAAGTTTGCAGACGACTGCAAACTAGGGGACATAATTGTTTCCCCAGCTGTTACAGACACCCTCTGGAAGGGTCGCACTGAGATGGATACCTGGTGTCAATATCATAGCGTCAAGCTGAATGCCTAAAAGTGCATAGTCATCCCCTTTGGATATAACTAATTACCTGCAGACTACCACATAGGTGCTAGTCCCCTACATACAGAGAAGGTAATAAGGGATCCGGGAACCCCAATAGATAGCAATCTCTCCTTTGATACCCATAATGACAAGGTGGTTAGAATATCCTTCTACATGGCCCTCCTAATCTCTAATGGGTTCGCATCCAGATCAAAGGAGGCCATTGTGACTCTCTACTCATGACTTATTAGACCCATTAAAGGATACAACACCCCATTTGAGATATACCATACAAGACAACTGCAACAGCTTGGAAGACCACAACAGTACCACACCAAGAGAATTACTGACCTCAAACAAATGACCTATGCAGCCCAACCTACAAAACTCCAGCTGTACTCCGTTGCATACCGCATACTCACAGGTGATCTCTGCTTGACATACAAGGCCCATGTCCAACCTTGTATTGCTGGATATGCTCCACCTAAACAGAGGTCCCTGAGAAGGGTTGCTGGATATGCTCCATCTAAACAGAGGCCCCTGAGAGCCACATGCTCTAGAGATATGCACCTAACCGCAATGATGACTAGGACGTGCTGGATGGATAGATTCCTGACCTGGACACTCCCCATGCTTTGGAACATGATTCCAATGTACATCAGGCAGGGTCCCTCACTAGCACTCTTCAAGGGAAACATTGACGTGAGGATGGGAGACAGACATGTACCCCAGGGATCACTGCAGTGGCTCTGCTGGACAGAGGCATAGGGAACCAACCTATGAGGGTGGCGAAAGCCAACACACTCTAGCTAGGCTTATAAATACCCTTGGTAAGACAGCCTAGTACCTACCTTTGTACATATTACATGTCTTATGTGCATGGATAGTTAACTAGCTCTTCCATTTTACTTTGCTATCATGCTGATAAACTGTGGGGTGACTAAAAGATATATGTATCCTGTTATTGTGTATTGTAAATGCCAATAGACATAACTAATGTTTGCCTAACATAACAGTAATGCTATGTAGCTTGTAATACATATCTGCCTACAATACTGTACATTACACAGTTATTGGCACAATATCTCACAATGTAAATCATAACTGCACAGTGGCCCAACCTTTGACATGTTATTCTCAGTAATGCACCCATACATATGGCTACAGTTACAATATATCAAAATATACTATACCCTAGAAAAAGAACAAAAACACCAAACATACACCAAATACCTTCGCAAAAGAGAAAATATCTAAAAGCAAACCAAAATAGCAAAGGTATGGCTCCAGTATCCACTTATATGAAAAATCACTAGTTGGTAAATGAAGTAAGAAATAATATCAAAATTTCCATTTGCAGCTCAGCTTTAATAGTCACACAAGCACTTTCACTTATAGCTTCATCAGGTGTTTAAACAAACTTACTAAAACACCATGTTTATACCTACAGATGATCACATGATCACAAAATTAAAGCAATACATACAATATAATTAATAATAATGTTGTATATAAACATAGTAACAATAAAAAAATATATATAAACTGCTAAAACAGATAATCAATATAAAATCAATAATAAAAATGCATAAAGATGTATATACTTATTTACGGAGAGGTCTCATAGAGAACTGGTTTAATGGGTACACAGTCATTGAGACCATGTCCATGATTGGCTCTAAGTCTCACAATCCAATTTGCTTCCAGTTCTTCTGTTCTATACCTAATATTGCCTCTTCTTACACTGATATGAGTTGTACCTAACACTAAAAACGCAAAAATATGTTGTTCATCTGTGTCAATAACATGTTTGGCAAGTGCATTGATATCACTTCTTTTCTTTATGTGATATAAATGCCCCCCTAATTCTCTCTTTCAGGGTACCATCAGTTTTGCCTACATAAAATTTATTACATAGAGAACAACTTGCAAGATAAACAACATGAGAGGTTTCACAAGTAGCACCTGCATTAATATAAAAAGTCTCACTAGTATCTGGATGTTTAAAAATATTGTTCTTACAAATAAAACCACAGTACCTACATCTACCACATGGTTTAGTACCTGGATCTAATACTGTGTAATTATTTGGTTTGCTATTACATAACCTATTCCTAAGAGACCTTTTATTCTTAAATGAAAATTGTGGTCTTGCTCCTACTATATCCTTAATTTGGTCATCCGTCATTAAAATGTTCCAATGTTCATTTATAATCTCAGTATACATACTGACATCCCTGGTATAACTAAGAGACATCCTTAATTTATTATTCATCAGACGTCTCCCACTGGTAATTCTCTCTGAAAAATACGGTTTGGCAGTAGTGCTTCTCATGGAATCAACCACTGTGAAATTGTTCTTAATCATACTCCTTTCATAACCTCTCTCTAGCAACTCTAGTTCTGTTCTCTTTCTTTGTTGTTCATAGTCATCATTTTTCACATTCAACCTTGAGGCTCTAAAGAATTGATTACTAGCAACATTTTTAAATATAAAGTTGGGGTGCATGCTCTTCCTATTCAACAACTGATTGGCATGACAATCCTTCCTGTACAAACTAGTACTTATCTCTCCCATATCATCCCTGTTAACAAACACATCTAAGAAATTTATACCTTGTGCTGAATAGTTCAGTGTAAACCTTAAAAAAATCAGACGAGCTGTTAACATACTTCATAAAATCTAATAGTTGTTCATTTGTTCCTTTCCATAGAATAAAGAGGTCATCCACAAACCTTTTATAAAATAAAATAAGATCTCTAAACGGACCTCTCATTAAATGTTGCGATTCCCATACTGCCATAACTACATTGGCATAACTGTTGGAGCAAGAGCTCCCCATGGCTACACCATTCGTCTGCCAGTATATAGTGTCTCTAAATACAAAAATATTATTCTGAAGTACTAAATTCAATAAAGGCTCTACCAAGCAAATATCATTGATATTAAATCCCCCAGAGTCCACTAGTAGTTTTTTAACATATTCTATACCTGTATTATTGGGGATTACAATTACAATTACAACTTAAAAACTGCTCTGTGTCTCTTAAAACTATCTGGGACCTGTTGACTATGGGCCTAAAACGTTTCTCTAAAAATATTGATAGAGATTCAGTGCACCAATTATTACCTGCAACTATTGGTCTCATGGACAAATAGTGTTAATGAAGGGAGGCCTTAAGGTCTGTAAGTAACCAAATCTTTTCCTTTAACTATTAATTCAAGGTTTATGCTGTAATATAACCTTCAATGCTATGTTTTATGCTGCAAGCTCTATTTTGATAAAACATAGACAGAGAATTAGTAAAAATAGAGCTAAACCAGTGAAAAGAAGCTAACAGTAAAAACAGTTTAGTTTCTGGTGTTTGTCCAAAAAAAGAGCCGTTTATGTTTGTGGGCTTCTAGGCTATAGGGATATGCTGTAGACCCAGTTCAGCTGTGTGGTATTAACTTTTTTTAGAAGATAATGTCCTGTAGTAAATTCTTTTCTAGTGAGGGACACGGCAGGCGAGATTGCTTGTTGGTTTCAGGACAGAGTTTGTCTTCCCTGCGTTCTGAGCCATTCAAGGTAAAGACAGGTAGGGTGATCAGACCTGATAAGGGATAGTTAGCTAGCACCTTTTTTACCTTTATACAAAATAAGAACTTCAGCTATAAGAACTGTCTGGTAAGCTCACACTTTAAGGCAGGACAGCATTTAACTGTAAACCAAAATTCAGTATAGACGTAACAGTATCTTTCAACAGCAATCCAATGCAAGCACAATATTTTTGCTGAAATTTCCCTTAAATACATCTTGCTAGCATCAGTTTAGTCATTAGCTATTTGGACAACTCTCGCTCGCTATTACAGTGATACACTTATACATAGAAATACAGCAACTACACAGTATTTGTAGAACAGAGAGGTTTATGTAAATACAGCAACTACACAGTATTTGTAGAACAGAGAGGTTTATGGCATTTTCTAACTGCCTTAAGCTTACAGAGTGCAACAAAATGACTTTACTAGTAGTCGCTAATGTCTAAACAGTAAGCACTTCACTTTACAATGATGAATAGTTAAATATAGATTTCACATACCACTTATGAAGAGATAATATATATATTGGAAGAAAATATTAACATTCAAATGATGCCGAATCACTTTTTTTTTAATAATAGCATCTGCTTTCATTTTGCATTACATAAGCAAACAATTTTAAACCTTGTAGGAAAGTACATGCAGCCTGAAGCTAGATTAGAGCACAGCTTAATTAGAGGAACACTATAATCCATAGTCTTGTATTTGTGATTAGTACTCTATACACAAAGCAATAATGTATATCAAGTGTATCTGTCTCCTATAGTTTCCTTTAACCTGTACCATATTGTTTCTGATACAGTTGTACCCTCCTGAACTAATGAAGGAAAAAATCCATACTACAGTCCAGCAGCAAGAAGAGAACTGTAGAATATACTGTTGCAGTCCTCTGATTTTGCACAGCAAACATCTATAGTCTAACCTTTTAAAACTGTAGGGACTACTATATCAAGATCATGCAGAAGCAAATAACAGCATTATCTGTATGCACACCTGTTAGTGCCACACAAAGATGTCTAAGCTCCCTGTATCTTTTCACTGTCCTGATACTTTTGTCATCTCTTTGGTGGTCATTTGATCAGCATCCACTCAGTCTAGTACACAGCCTTACAATCTAGTCTACTCAACTTGGCCTTAGGCTCACCAAGTGTGAACTCAGAATTTGTTACTCTGTTAATGAGTAGCAGCTGCATTAGTTTGTTACCTGCTTAGGTGACTTCAGCTTGAAGTCTCAACACCTCTAGATCATACCTCTCAAACTCTTAGAACAAGAAATCTGGACAGAGCCTAAAATAATTGAAGGATAAATGCCCAGAAATATGGATAGATTTTAAAAGTTGCTAGAATAATGGGATTTTTTTCTGAAGGATATGAAGTCTGAAACTCTAACATATATCATTATTTAAAGACTTCAATCTTCAGTGATTTGCCAGAAAAAAACAAATTTTAGGAGGAACAGAACAAAAAATATGGGGCAAAAATCTGGACAGCTGAGAGCTATGCTCTAGATAATCTTCCACAAACTTCCTTGAGCTGTTTACTTCAGTGCTTATAACTTTTCTAATAACATGAACATTAAAGGAGCAGTATTGTATCTCATTTCAAGACTGGTGATGCACTCAGCATTGAAAACTACTGTCCTTTCAGTTTACTTAGTCAAGCATCTTAAATACTGGTTAAAATATTTTATTACCGTTTCTCCACTTACCTTATAAAACATAACCTCATGCACTCAGTGTGGTTTTAGAACTAGACATAGAAATCATAAAACTATGACTAAGGTTTCATTATGTTCCCATGAACACAGAGACACAGGCTTTCATATAGCAGCCATCTTCCTAGAGCCCTCCAAAGCCTATAATCCTGTTGAACACAAAGTGATTGCTCAACTAATAAACAAGGTTGTATCACACTAGTACTGAAGTGCTCCTCTCTGAGACATACAAGATAATCATGGTATTTCCCAAAGAATCTTTTTTGGACATCTGCTTTTCCTAAATCTACAACTATAATCTATAATTCTACTCCCAAAAGGAATAAAACTAGTTTACTACACAGATGACTCCTAGACTAATTTGCTATAATAATATCCCTGATAAATTGGTACATAAATTGCAAATAGGTAGACTCCCTTACAGACTGGATTACTAGCAGTAGACTGGTTCTCAGTTAAAAATAAACTAATCTACTTACAACCAACCCAAACTCTCTTAAACAACCACAGGCTTGGCTTGGCTGACTAAGAAGATAGACATATCGAAGGGCCATCATTCACCAAGACCTTATTTTCAAAGAACAAAGCAACACAGTTAGAAAAGAAACTAAAAAGTAGTGGACTGTATAAAATATGTTTCTGAGCAACTAAACTCAGGCAAATGTTGCACATGCTCCTTTCTTGCCAAACCTCAGGTATGGTACACTAGTTGTGTGAAGACATAATAAACATTATTAGACAAACTATGTAGTATTCATAATAGAATTACCTAACTTGCAGCCAAAATTTTCTCATCAGTAATGTATTTTGTGAAACCAGGAAAACTGTACCTCTCTCAAAAACAGAATTCTGTATGAACAGATTTTTACAGTGCAAAGTATTGCATTCAAAACACTGCCATGTTTTAACCAAATTAATTACTAAACACTGACCTAATAGAGAACTCCGATCATCTCAAGAAAAGCTGGTACACACCCTAAAAAACAAACTGCACATTTAGAGACAGGACTGCTAGTCGATTCATGCTAATGGTCTAGAATAAACTTCCTGATTTGATGTTGCCCTTTTCATTTTCCTCAACTTATGGGTACCAGATCTGACCTCAGATCTGAATCAGCCGCATTCACTAGACTTTGGATTCAACTCTTGAGCTTCTCCCTCTACCCAAAATGCCACAGTCAGCAAACAATACATCAGATCTCGTTTACCACCATCTTGCACAGATGCAGGTCCCTCTCTAAGCATTATATTGGTAGTTATTTTAGTTGTTTTTGTAAGTGATTATTTCTTTACTACTTTTCTATACTTGTATCTCCTCCTTCTAACATATGAGTTCTATTCCGATTGTGAATTTTATAACTTTATAACATTTTCATACTGGTGATAGCTTCTAAAGTACCATAGCTGGTATGTATACCTTTCTATTTTTAAAATGTTCTTCCCTTTAGAGGGTATTCTTTTCCATCATTGCTGGTAGCCTGCTTTCCTAAACAAAAAATAATCTTCTGCTTTTTATTTATACCCCTCTTTCTCTAACTCATTCTCTTTTCAGTATGGCAGAAAAACCAGCAGGATTTAAAAAGTGCACTTCCTGTGGGCATAAGATTCCCAATTCTGATGCCCACAGGGAATGCATTTATTTTCTCAGGGTGCCACACCTTAACACTAACTGCTGCACTTGTGCTGCATTTAATTCAAAAGCTCTAAATGACAGGCAACATAAACTAGTACTTAAGGATTTGCTTCTTCCTTCATATACCTCTTCCTTAGGGGTTCAAACCCCCAGCAAATCTGTAAAATCATCTTTGGATCCCAAGAAGTGTCACAATCGATCCCCCAGATGTTCTCCAAAGGCTGCTACTTCAGTTCCATCATCATTGAAGCTGCCACAAAAAAATCCAGAAAACTTTGGATCCAACTTCACTGGATCCTAAGAAAAAGCTCTGAGATCCAATGACCTCATATCCGATTGCCATTCCATCAAAATCTCTTTGAACCCACTCACCCGGGTTCACAACTGAACCAGTGTCTCCTCAGATGCACTCTCCATTTCTTCAGGGGATGCTGAGAAGCGAGTCTGGACCATAATCAACCACCTCATCCATTAGGTCCTCTAGTAGTCTGTCAGAAGCTGGTGTAGATAGGATGATGAGGAAATACCTCAGAGCTCAGAATCAAATGGGGGTTATTCTGTCTCCATCTCTCATGAGATGAATGAGCCTCCCATCCACTTCTCATGTTGCGATATCTCCTTCTTCGATTTGTCCTCCAGTTTTGGGGCCCTAGGATCCAAGAGCCCAGAGAGTGTCCATGTTGGATCCGAAGACAACTAGGTATTCAACTACAACAGCTTCCCTGACTAGTTTCACTCTGATTCCTTTTTATTGGGAGGAACCTCAGAGCCGAAATGTTGGTGCCAGATCCAATAGGGTTGGGATCTACTCCAATGTTATCGAAGACATCTTTGCCCTGCAGAGCCTCAGCTTTGGAGAGCTCGGGGCAGAATCCTTCCTCAAGGCACAGATCTGGGCAGGGTCAGGGCCTGGTGTCTTCAGTGTTTTTGAGTTCAGTGCAGTCAGTCATGGCTTTTTCCATTCCATCAGCCTTCAAGGTAGTGGAGAGGGCTTTCTCTTGGACAAGAGATTTGGCTACTCTTTAATCTTTGAATCCTACATCTATTCCACATTCAGATCTGAGCTCTGAGACTATCAGGTCTACTCCCCAGAAACAGCTAGTACTATCTAGCATCCAGACAGTTCCCACTGAGGAACTTCCCCTCTCTTTGGATACTTCTACAGATAATCCCACTGAAGAGGTCCCCTGAAAGAGAATGTGCAAAAGGAGACACATAAATTCCCCTATGGAATCTCACATGAAGGATACAAATTTTGCTGAAGGGTACCCCAGATCTCCAATGGATGACATTTCATTCTGAGACATGTTGGAAATTCTTAAACAAAAAGGTGGATGATCTTCAGATATCCCTTCCCTGGAGGAGTCAGTTGTTTGGAAGCTTTTGGTTCCAGCCCACCTTTGTCTTGGGTGACTCCCCTGATGGATGAGCTTCTCAATTTAATCTCCCACTGGGCATGGAAGGAACCAGACTCTATTGAACCAATTCCTCAATGCTCAGACAAAATTTGGCACCAATGAAGGACAGACCCCATTGGAGCAAAGGAGTCCCTGTTGATGCTGTGTTTTTGTGGCAGCCAAGAAGAAGGAACTAGCGGAGTAGAGTTCCTTTGTCCATCCCTCTAATAGAGAGTCCAAGGCATTGGACAGGTTTGGAAAGTGCATGTTTGCTTCAGCAACATTTGCCTTGAGGTCCCTGAAGTATTTAGTGCACTTTACAAGATTACAGAGGGATTTGACCAAGGAACTCTCCAAATCTTTCTTGGAGTCTATGTCTGTAAAGAACTACAAGATGTCCTCTTCACAGCTGGTCACTCTTTTGTTCCTTTCCAAAGCATCCAAGAGGTTAATATCCCATGCTGCAGAGAGTACCTCATGGGTGGCTGGCTCAGGCATAGCCATTAGGAGATGTGCCTGGATGTGGTTATGTGACTTTGCAGAGCCTTTCAAGTCTGCTTTCATCAGTGTTTCCTTTGATGGAACATATTTGTTTGACCCTTTTTTTAAAGAAAAAAATTTCCAGGATGGATACACTGTATCTGTTGTAGGGATATGCTTTTCTACTCCTCAATGGTCCTTTTCATAGAATCAAAGAGGAGATAGGAGAATGCAGCTCTGTAAATCCCAGGGACCTTTCCAGGATTCATGTGAGGACAACTTCTGCACAAGTGGGGGAGGGGGTTCAAATGGAAGACTCCAGCCTCGTGGCAAGGGAGGCCTGCAAATCCAGGGTTTCTGAGATTCTTTTTGGACAGACCCTTTCAGCATTCCTGAAGGGTTGCCTGACTACCTGCCTCTTGAGGCAGTAGGGGGGACTTGTCTTTGCACCCAGGCACCTGGGCATTTGTAACAAAAGATTCATGGGTGCTAAAAATAATATCCAGAGGTTATTTGATACCATTTTTCCAAATTCTTCCAAACAAAAGAAGAAAGATTCTTGATGTCCCACCCAGTCAGAGAGAAGCTGCAGCTCAGGAGATTCAAAAGCTGCTAGACAAAAGAGTCATCCAGGAAGTCCTACCAGACCAAAGAGTATTCAAAACTTAATAATGGTTCTTCTTAGTACCCACAAAAATAGCAACCTCAGACCAGTTTTGGATCTAAGCAATCTGAACCAATTTGTGAAGAAGTCAAAGTTCTGAATTGTCATGGTTCAGTCCATTGTGCCATCTTGCATAAGCAAGGATGATTTGATGTGCTCAATCAATCTTCAGGAAGCATAATTTCACATCAAGATGAACAGGCAATTCCAAGGATTTCTGTGCTTTTGGCTGGGGGACAGTCACTATCAGTTCAGAGTCCCGCCCTTTAGTCTCACCACAGCTGCTAGGGTGTTTACCAAGTGTATGGCAATGGTATGAGCTCACCTGAGTCTGCTACGATTCCAAGTGTTCCCATATCTAGAGAAATGGCTCCTCACCTCCCCATCCAGGCATCTCTTAGAGCAGTCCAGGGATTATTTGCTCCAATTTTGTCAAAGACGAGGCATTCAGTGAACATCTCAAATATCATCTACAACATGTACAGAGTCTGGATTTCATAGGGGCCCAGTAAAACACAATAAGTCAGATAGCCTCCTTGCCAACACAACATATAGACATAATCAAGATTCATATACAGCAAATTCTTGTTCACCTTTCTCCTCCAGCCAGACTTGTCCTTCAGGCTCTAAGTTTGATGGCAGTGGCTGTAACTTTAGTTCCCATGTTCCATTTCTATATGTGTGTTCTCCAATGGACTCTAACTATTCAGTGGTCTATTCTGCATCACCCTGTGTCCTTCCCAGTCAAAATCACTCGGGTATGCAAGGATCATCTTCATTGGATTCAATCAGATGAAGTTTATCTAAGCTCTCCCTTTGTTCTGTCTCCTCCAGTAGCCACGGTAACCACGGATGCCTCCCAGTTGGGGTGGGATAGCATTACCTGGGATGGATGATCATAGGCATATGGTCCCCCCTAGAGACCAATTCACATATCAATGTTCTAGAGATGAGAGTGGTACTACTAGCACTGTAGGCCTTTCAAAATGCTCTTCCTCTAGGAACTATTGTGATACAAGTCAACAACATTTCTGTGGTCTGTTACATCAACAAATGGGGGAATCTGATCTTACACCCTTTGTCAAGAGGCAGTAAGAGTGTGGCGGTGGGCAGTTTTCTCCAACTGCTTTCTTATGGCGATGCACATACTGGGGAAATCCAATGTACTATTGGATAAACTCAGCAAGTCCATTTTGATACAGCATTAGTGATGTCTCAATCAGTCAGTGGTGGAGAATATTTTCCATTACTGGGGCCAACCTTGATGCAATCTATTTGCATCTCCTCACAAGAAGTGCAGCAGGTTCATTGCCCTAATCCCCCCTCAGGGGGGAGTTGCTGAGAGATGCTCTACTCCATATTAGACCCTTCAATCTCCTTTATGCTTATCCCTGTTACCTCTGATTGCAAAATTCATACAGAAATTGCTTTGGTTGAAGAGCTCAGTTATCATCATTATCCCCTTTTGGCCTCGCCAACTGTAGTTCCTCTTCCTTTGGTCTCATCTTCAATATCATCTATGGATACTGAATCTGAGTCCAGACCTGCTGTTCCATTCCTCTGGGATGAATCATTTCAATATTCCAGGCCTCAAACTAACCACATGGTTTCTCCAATTCCATTGATAGTAAGACAGCCCAAGCTTTCCACCATAGTCTGACAAATAATTCTATCTTTGCAAAAAAAGCTTCTACAAGGAAGATATACAGGAGTAAATGGAAAGATTTTCAATTTGGGCTCTTAAGAAGGAAATTGACCTTTCACTGCTACTATACCTTCATTTCTGGAATTTTTATCATCTACGTTTCTAGGAAGTTGCTAGCTTTTCTATAATCAAGTGCAATTAGCAGCCATATCTAATTTTCATTCAGGAGAAAAAGATTTCTCTTTAGCTTTTTCCAGACTGTGCAAGGATTTCCTAAATGACATCTTCTTACTTAGACCTCCAGTGAAAGATCCGTTACCTCCTTGGGATTTAACAGTTGCACTTCAAGGGTTGACCCTACAACCATTTGACCCATCAGCCAAATCTGATTTAAACATCTTGTCTTGTTGGAAAACAGCATTCCTAATAGCTATTACATGCATGAAGAGAATTTCTGAACTCCAGGTCTATCTTCCAAATCTCCTTACATTCTTTTTCATAATGACAGATTTACATTACAAACCAATCAATCAAACAATTCATTTGCCTGTTTTTTTCCCTAATTTTTCAAATAAGGGAGAGTATATGCTACATCTTGTAGATGTACATTGACAACTATATGCAGTGGTTCTCTAGTTCGATTCTCGGCTGGGGTGCCTTCTGTGCAGAGTCTGCATGTCCTCCCTGCAATCATGTGGGTTTCCTCTGGGTGTCCCAGTTTCCTCTCACATTACAAAGATATGCATCTGGAGCATTTCTCCCCAGGCTACCACTGACAATGGCTTCATTCCAAGAAGGACTTTCCCAGTAAGCAATTGTTAAATAAATAAAAACTACTTTGATTATTACAGGAAAAAAGATTTCAGGAAATCAGAACAGCTGTTTCTTTCTTTCTCACCGAACAGACTGAGATCACCAGTTTCTAAAGTTACCTTAACCAAATGGATTACTGGTTGTATTTTTTTTCTTGTATATACTCAACAAGGCCACTTCTTATCAAAAATCTTCTAAAGCTCATTCTACTAGGTCCATGGCAACTTCTTCCATATTCTGGCCTAGGACTTCCATTGATGACATTTGTGCAGCAGCTACTTGATCTAATGCTTAAATATTTATTGCTCATTAAAAATTAGACTTGACCTCTAGAAGCAGAGCTGGTTTTGTTTCAGCAGCTGTCTGGAATATCCTTCCATGATGGCCACCCATACATTGAGGAAGAATGAAAAGGGCATCATCAGATATTTACGTTATGTGCTCACCATAACTATGCATCTGTGTTGTCCATTTTCATTTTTCCTCAAATACCCACCCTCCTTCCCCCTTCCCTTTCATTTTCTGGAGTGCTCTTGTGGATATCGTGGAACCTTTTATTCCAAGAAGCAGCCACCAAAGCCATAGATGAGGGTAAGGTGGTTCACACAGCCTATCTAGATCTTGCCAAGGCGTTCAACACCATCCCCCACTCTGGAATTATAGATAAACTCATTAAACTAGGTATAAATCCCTATGTCACAAGATGGGTTGCCATCTGGCTTACTGACAGAACCCACACTGTGAAAGTAGCAGACTCCAAATCAGACTTCAGACCAGTGACAAATGGAGTACCACAGGGTTCAGTCCTGGGTCCTCTCCTGTTTTGTATCTACTTCTCTGAAGTACAGGCTAACACAGAAGGTCTTTGGCTAAAGAAAGTTGCAGATGACTGCAAACTAGGAGCCATAATCAAAACTCCTAACGATGTGGACATCCTACAAAAGGGCCTCACTGAGACAGATGCCTGGTGTCAAAGCCATGGTCTCAAGCTCAATGCCAAAAAGTGCATTGTCATCCCCTTTGGTAAAAACTCTGTACCCATGAACTACCACATATCAGTAATCTACTTAACACAGAAAGTGTGATAAGAGACCTTGGGACACAGGTGGACAGTAGTCTCTCCTTTGATAATCACATCACCGCAGTAGTCAGGAAATCCTTCTATGTGGCACACCTCATCACAAAAGGTTTCTCATCCAGAAAAAAATAGGTCATTGTTCCCCTCTACTCATCACTCATTAGACCCATTATAGAGTACAATGCCCTTTTTGGTATGTACCTCACAAGACATCTACAACAACTGGAAAGGCCACAAAAATACCTCACAAAGAGGATTACTGGCCTCAAACAAATGCCTTACGCAGACCGACTCAAAAAACTCCAGCTTTACTCCATTGCATATCGCCTACTCAGAGGCGATCTCTGCCTAACATACAAAGCTATGTCAAACCCAGAGCTGTTGGACATGCTCCACTTAAAGAAATCCCAATCCCTCTGAGCTACACGCTCTAGGGACCTAAACCTTGTCACCACAATAAACAGAAAATGCTGGAGGGATAGATTCCTGTCCCAGAGACTTCCCATACTCTGGAACAGACTACCTATCTATGTCAAACAGAGCTCCTCATTAGCACTCTTCAAGAAAAATCTTGATGATTGGATGGTTAATAGGAAATTCACCCCGGAGATCACTTCTGTGGTTCTGCTTGACAGGGGCACAGGAAAATAATTTTCTTGGGTGGCGAAAGTCAGGGAAACTTTTTGGCTAGGCTTATATAGGCCCTAGGGCCAATAGCCTAGTACCTACCTATGAACCTAAGTTTGAGCCCCAGCTTGCTGCTCTTTCTTTCTTCTTGTTCTATCTTCATAGGTTCATAGGTTCATAGGTTCATACTAGGCTATCTGCCCAAGGGCATTTATAAGCTAGCCTATAGTTTAATGTGTGTTTTCACACCCCTTTAGTTTGAATAAAAACTATGCCTATCATTTTCTGTGCCTCTGTGCTCAAGCAGTGATTGTGACCCTTAGGATCTATGAGGCAGCAAACTCAGTCTGAGGTATTGTTGGCTGACTGGAGCATTATGGATAGAGAGAGGAGCTCAAGAGTTGGATCCAAAGTCCAGTGTATGCAGTCAAGTCAGATCCATGGTCAGATATGATCTGTATGTTGAAGAAGAGTGAAAATGAATAACACAGGTGCATAGTTATGCTGAGTACATAACTTATATTTTCAGTTAAATACTTAGTTTGAATGACTTTAGAGATTCAACCCCCACTTTGTTGAATATATTTTAAGGCAAGATAAATCTTAATAGCGTTTTATTTCAGTTCACATGTATTTTTTCCATATTTGCAGAAACATACTGGTGGTTCTTTACACACAGTCTCTTCAGTTATAGAAATATATGCTGCAACATAGCACAAATCCCTTTGTTCAGTCTGTATACTCTTAAGTGAATATCTTAAGACAAACAACTGCTGTATCTAGGTGAGCATATTGTGATAATGTAATGCATAAAAGTATGCTGATTACTCCTTGAAATAAAGAAAAAGGTTATCTTATTATAATGAAACTCAGTATATAAGAAGTTCAACACATTTATTTGTGTTTGCATGCATAAACCAAATTAGCCATGGTCATCTTGTCACATAGAAAGTAGCACCACAGGACTGTATCTGGAAACCTACAGACACTTTTAAAATCTGTATCACACTTCTCACTGCCACACAAATAATTGTATGTTGTAGCAAAATGTCAAACAAATTTTAAAGTTTTTGGTTGATAAGCAGAGCACGTTGCATTTATCCACCATTTGTTTGGCAGTATAAAATGTGCTACAACTCAAAGTTGTTTTCATGCTGCTGCATTTTTTTAACTTGTGGTGCATCAGGAGAGCTAAACTTCTTCAGATAATAGACTAAGTCACTCATCATAACTAAGTCACTCATCATAACTGTTTGTTAATGTGTTTGAGAAATGGATCAAAGAAATTTATTTCTCAAGTAAATACTTTGAATCCAGTTTGCAAACACAGAAACCGCTTGGTTATGATTGGCAACTAAGTCATAGACCTTTATATTATGATTGTGATGACCCACCACTGGACCAGTAAACAAGGAGCCTCAATCCTCACCACTGGCAACAGTGGGGGACATACACTAGGGGGATGACAAGTACACACAGTATTTCCAGATGCTGCTCTCTGCATCAAGTGCAATTTCCCTTAACAGCACACAGAGACCACAGTCAGTCCGGGTCTGGTTTCTCCCTCTTTCTCCAGATCCCCAGTAAGCCTTCCCACTGGCACTGCTATAGAACTGAGATCTCAGCTGACTGGCCAAGCCAAGACCTCCACCATCCTCTCTGTCCAACCAGTGCTTTGTGTCCCTGCCCAAGGAGCTGACACACACACTCTTTGAGGTTTGATTTACACACACACACACACACACACACACACACACACACACACACACACACACACACACACACACACACACACACACACGGGAAAAGCTGGCACAGGTTTACTAGCTATGCCCCCTTTTACCCAGACTATAAAGTAGTTATCACTGCCACCAGCCAAGTCCTTATCAAATACTTTAAAGCCCTTAACAAAGGGGTGTCCAGTCTTACTGTGTTATATTAATACTTGTAGTTTTACCTAGATCAAGGCTATTAGAAGTGGCCTATACAGTGTCACCAAATAAATATGCAAGTACTCTCAAAACTTAAATACCTCTACACAGATCAGCCACAATGAAAGGTTTAAATATAATTAACAATAAATAATAAAAGAACAAGAAAATAGCATATATTCACAGTGACATTAGACTTCAAAATCACAGGAAATATTTAAAACAAGATTACAGGACAGTCTCAAATAAATAAAGAAAAAATATCTAAATTAAGCTTTGTTATATTCCTGACTATATCTAAGAGAATTATATGATTCGCTAGCTCACCAGAGCATGACAGATGTGGTAAATGGTTCTTGTCAGGTCCAACACAGAATACAGAATGCACTTTCTCTCTAACAGACTTCTCAAATTAATATCTCAAATATTACTGCTGGGATAGCTTGCAGGATGACTTCATTTCTTGTCATCTGACTCTATCTCAGGTGAAACCACCATTGCTGGGAGCTGGCAGTATGTAGCACCTACCTGTGAAAATGCACAGACAAAAGCTTCTGCTCAGATCTTTGGTAGATGCTGGAAGTCATAAAACAATTACATTCCTCCACATTTCAAGATAAGTAATTAGTAAACCCTAAAGACAATACAGAAAGCTCCCTAGTACAGACATTATGTCTCTGGCCTAGCCTATAAAGTAATTTAATTTCCTCTATTTTTCTGACGTTTACCTCTTGTATTCCAGTTTCCACTGTTAAAATATATACATTTAAACAGTTGCAATAGTGCATGTACATTTCTTTTCTCTTCTAGCAGGGCATACTGTGGTTACATTTTTAGCACAAACACTTTATAAAATACATTTTTAACACACGTCTGTACAGTCCAGTTTGATATACACGTGACATACAGTTCTAATACAGTTGTAACACAAACATCTTATATAAATCATATTGATATTCACAAATGACATATAGTTATTTACAAAAGTCCAGATAGCTGGGCTGGCAGTATCTCCCTTTGACAGAATGCTTATACTCATTTGTCTTGTTTTGTATTCTATTCTCTATTGTACTGTTTGCACTGCTGTATTTGTATCTTCTACTGTTCCTTCATACTGTGAGAGATTTTTTTTCACGTCTCTTTAGCAAAATATAAATACTTACATCTATACACACACACACACACACACACACACACACACACACACACACACACACACACACACACACACACACACACACACAGTAGATGTTCTATATATATCCTGAAATGCCTAGTTCTGACTTCAGACAAATATAGATGCAGGAAAAGGCAACTGTTCCTAAGAGGAGAACTCTGTGACAGACATAGAACTAACACACTGCCCAATAGTAATCTACTGTTGTCAAACTATATTTTGTGTTGCTGCCTGTTGAGATTTTTGAAGCAGGGCAAATGCAAATGCCTGTATTTCATCACTGAAAGATTACTTATTGTTTGCCAAACTTTGCAGCAAATGGACAGTTACACTATCTACACAAAAGTGTTTATGAAAAGAACCAAAATAATCTGTAAATGGATGACAAAAATGAAAATATATGTAATTTGCAGCAAAGTAAAGGAAACGCTTCTGTTAAAATAATGAAAATGATTCATCAGATAAAAGTACCATATGTATGTGAGTGTTAATTAACTGTTCTGAAGTTTCTATTTGGGAATTAAAACTAAGAAGTCTCTGACTTATGTCCCATGTCGTTCTTTTTCTCCTGCTGTTTAGTAGTAGGCATTTAAATACTTTTCCTATGTGTAATTGCACTGACATCTTTAGCAAGCTCTTTTTTTTCCTTCTGTTTTGAGCACTCATCACTTTCTTGATCTGTCTTCTTTTTAAGAGATTTTCATACAAATACATTTTATGTAATTAACACATTATCTGCTTGGAGTATTCATACTTTGTTAACTGTTATTCTGTAAAACTCAAATTTCAGGACACATTCAGCTTAATGGCTTTAACTTTTTCAGGCTATTCAAGCACGTTCCCCTTTTCATGATAGTTGTGTGTGCCTCACTCTCTCCTCCAGTTTCTAGTTTTTGATCAGGCAGAAAGTGATAAAAACATTAATAGCATAAACTACTGCCTGCCAAGACAGGGGGATGTAAAGTGTGCTTGGTAATGAAGACTGAATCCTCCAAACATTAAGGTAAGTACATCAATTTCATAACATGCTACGCAGATTCAGTCTTTTTTAACCCAAACAGCAGTGTAGCTAACTACTTCTACTATGTGACAGGAATATGAAGTTTACCACTAATGTCATCAGTCCCAGACAATCTAGATTACAGTACAACATGTAGCTTGCATACAGCTCAGATATTCTTACTGGAATCACAAACTGAGGTGTCTTGAAAGTGAAAAACACAAACTCCACGATAGGTCTCCTGTCATGGGTTTGTGTTTTTCCAGGATTTTTCAGTTTTGGATGTTTATTGTCATGTTTTGAAAGTGATCCTGATGTTGGTATATCTACACAAACCATGTTCATCCAGTGAAAGTCTGTCAGCAATGTAAATACAATAGCCATCTATTTGCATAATTCAATAGTAGATTATCCTACATAACATTTCAACAGGAAAATGTCTGAAAGGGACTCAATAAAAGATAGCTTTAGGTATGCTAAGATGGGGTCAACTTTAGTTTTCATGCAAGAGGTCAATATACCACCACCAACAAAGCTAAGGAGCTGCCCCACACCCTGTTCTGTGAGCCAAAGTCCAGCAGAACCACTTATCATCTAGCAAGGATGCTCTGCTACAAAGAGCTCTTCATAGGGTGGATTAAACATTTATGTTTTAAGAAAGCAGATTGCTGTGGACAGCCATCGACTACTCAGATGGAACTCAAGAGTAGTAAATAGTTGAGTGAGCAAGAAATCAGGCTTAAAGAGCACCTCAAAATTATCTCTGTAAAGCAACAAAGTAGTTGCCGAGAGGTTTTCAGCACCGTGGCTATATGGAGTTCCAGTTCTGCTAAAAGCGTCTCTGTTCAGTATTCCCACAAGTTGTTGCTGATTCTAGATACTAAAATAGAGAAAGAAATGTGGATGGGAGAACAAACATGAACCACCCCTTTGATATGCATCCCAAAAGATGAGACATGGATAAGAATCTGAAAACTAAGCATGAATGGCCACATGGAAACTCCACAAAAAAGGAGTCCCAAAAGTAGTCTTCTGTTTAACCTCTGTAACTGGAGAAGAAGATTAAAGCACTTTATGATGGAGACAGTCAAGAAGAACACTGAAGAGATTGAGGAGACAGCAGTGATTATTCCCACTAGAAAACCAGTGCATTGGAATGTGATCCATAGAGTGGAGAATGGCAAGTGTCAACTGAGCCACAAGTCCCCCCCCCCCCGAGGGGATCATGAAAAAACATGAGGAATTTTCTTTGCCAATCCCAGATATGTATTCTAGAGAATAACTGCCTGTAATAATTCCAACCATCTGCTTGGTTTGGGCAGCAGTAGAAGTAATAAAAAGCTCAATCATCCAGGAAGAATACTTTAATAAAACAGCCTCTAACTGCTAGCTCTTTGAGCATGAAGGCCTTTATGGTTTTGAAGAAGCCTACAACAAGAATCAAACAGTGATGAACTTTTCCTAGCAGCTGGCCATAGAGAATCTAGCACTACTAAAAAAGAAAAAAAAATACCAGAATGTTTTTTCAATGCACCTAGTCCATACTACACTGGTATGCTACCCAGTGAGGTTAGCAACATGACAAATAACTTGGACCACAGAAAGTAGGATAGCTATGCCACAACTAACTAAAGTGGTTGGTGGCCACAGAGATGACACAAAATGGAGAATATGAAGAGCACAAAATTGAAAATAAAGCTCTCATAATTAACATAATCTAGCTGTTCATAAGAACCCCGAGACACCTATTAAGAAACCGTATATGAAAGACTTAAAGGAAACTGGATATCTTGAATCCAACCCGTAAACATACACATTTCTAATGCATCAAGGAAGTGAAAAAAAAAATCCAGACTACTGAGAGGAACATGCAGCCCAGGAATCACTGCCATGCCCACAAAAGCTGCTGGGCAGACACTATCTGCCAGCCAGCCACTGTGCCCACAGTCCACCTGGCAAGAGCATCCAGAGTGGTACAACAAAAAGGCTTCTTGTACAAACCATGATACCACATAGGAAAGGTAAAGCAACCTTTTGTCAGGCTGATAAGGAACAGCCTCTCCATTCCACTTATGTTACCAGTCATGCTCATATGCTCAGCTCAGTTACTAAAGAGAATAAGCCTAGGAAATATATCCCCCCAGCCTAATCATCACCACTGTAAAAAAGGCAAGTGAAATGGATAGCTGCTCTGAAGCACTAGGCTCCATCTAATGGTAGCTGAGGGTAAATACAAAGGCTAATGCAAAGCAACTCTAAGGATGGCCTAATGGTTAAGGTATTTGCCTTACAAACACAAGGTAAGGGATAACTGGCTAGGCTTAAAATGGCTCGCAAGGGCAGTTAGCCTAGTACTAACCTATGAACTAAAGAGGACCACACTGAGCAGCCTGTCGACACTAGTCTAATACCCACCAGATGAAAACCAGCCAATCTCCTTAAGCCTATAAGATACAACAGTAGGTTGAAAGAGAACCTGCCATAAGAGTAGTACCCAAGGAGTTCAGAGTAAAATGCCACCCATTAGGCTTACCATTTGCCCCATGTTCTTCAGCATATAGAATGTTTTTGAAGGGGCTGCCACAGCATCCAGGAACAGAGGAGTACTGAGTGCAGCCTGCCCATCTGCCAGACTTCAAAGAAGGAAAGTCAATCTACATACAATGAAAGCCTGAAAGACAAAAAAAATTGCCCTTTAAAAAGAGAAAGTTTAGACTCACTGAGGTTGAACACCTAGAAAGAAAGAGGTACATCCATTCTTGACCAATCATGGGTGACAAACAACAGGCAGCACCCTGATCTTAAGCTTGTAAGGGCTAATGGATAACTGTGAGATTAGCCCTATGCTCAAAACTCTGAAGGAGTAAAGAAATAAGAGGTGGACTGAATGAGCAGGGTACACAAGGAACCATTTGCAAAGCCCAACGACCACCTTACCAGCAAGGTATCCTTGAGACTGGCCACGAGGACTGGTTTATGGTTCATAGTTAACCAGCCTCACATAAAGCCTGGCAAACATGCAGGAAAACTGAGCTAGCCTGGTCTACTTGGTTTCTCATACTGACCTGTACATAGGCATTGAAGTACTGAATAATCTCTTACCAATTACTGGAAACATAACATAAAAAAATAGAAAGGGAGGGAAAGTATAATACCCTTCCTAATACAGCAGAATGGTATGTTTCCTGGAACTTGATAGTCCAGCTAGATGGCAGTATTTATAAACAGCTGTGTTGGGAGGCAAAAAGGACAGGTTGTGCAACCCATAAACCCATACTAAAACTATGTATTCAGATGAAAACGGGGTCACAGTGTAATGGAGAGTTTCCCTCTGGTGAGTAGCCACTTCAATCCAAAGCCTGAAGCCAACCAGGAGAATAACTAAAGATAGCAAGAGATTAGCCACCATAGAAGAGTGTGAGAAGGCTATTTTCTGTTTTTCTTGCTTTAGGAAGCCTGTGTTTGAACTGGTTTGTGCTTGTTTGCTCAGAGCTGCAGTGAGTTAGGCCTTCTGCCCTTGCTGTACTGTTTTCCAAATACCTGCTAAAAGACTACAAATGATAAGTGCTTATTTTCAAATGTTTCCTGCACTTTTCTGATTAACTAAAACAATATTTGCTGCATATGTTTGTTTAAACTGTGGAACTGTAGTTTACTGCATTTTTTAGATTGTTTGCTAATTGAATTCTTCTTACAACTGTAATTACTGTCCATCTGCTTGTTTTGTTCATTTTACTACTTTGCTGCACTTGAAAAAAATTAGCATAGACTAGGTTCAGGTATTTGCTGAATCTAGTACTGTTTGTGATCTTTGGAGCTTGTAAAATTGTTAATCTTTTGTCTGGAGAGACCCCCTGTACCCTTGTGGCATGAAGGTACAGTTTGGACTGATCTAGCTAGAGCTAGTTACAGGGCTCTGTTTAGGACATTTTGAATTGATATTTTGAACTTTGGCTGTTTTTTGTTTTTCTGCTTTAAAAAGCCTGTGTTTGAACCAGTCTGTGCTTCTTTATGCCTGTTTGTGCATTGAGAAGCATCACGCACTACTGCACAGAAGGATTGCCGGTTACAGACACCTGCTCTCTAGCCTTGCAAATATTACCTAAATCAGAGTTCTTTGCACCTTAACCTATTAATATCTTTCCCTGCTGTATTCCTCTTCAACTGTTATAGCCACACTAAGGTTATTCTTAGGACCATGAAGTGTAAGTTTCCATCCTTTTCTCCTACCAGCCTGGTTAACATAGGTCTACTGAAGCAGTGTAGCAACTGCCTCATGTACACTCACAACCCCCTACTTCTAAATCATTCTTATACCATTTGTAAGAGATGCATCTACATTATGGATTTGGAATCACAGCTCTCTCGTGCAACAGACAGCAATACAGAGCAGATTGTCAGCCCACCTACCACAACTCCTACTCATGACACACAGCATACACACAGACCAACATATGCAGAGGTACTCATAAAAATCTACCTAAACACCAGAGACATCCAAAACACATACATACTAAACCAACCATAACACCCAAAACACACAATACACATAATCACACAAGCACAAGTGTCTCACCCTCAAAGCTTATAAGGCAAGGCACATCCACTCCAAATATCTTATTCATAGGAGACTCCATAGTGAGACACACAGATGTCCCCCTCACCAGGCTGAACAAGGAGTAAGTCACAGTCAGCTGTCTTTCTGGTGTCAGGATTCATCAGATCATGCAGGCACTCAAGTCTCACAAGTACAGTTATAATTCAGTCATAGTACATGTTGGTGTGAACAACTTGAGACATACCTCCCTGGACTACATGAAGACAGACATGATTGAGCTCTCTGATTATGTGTCATAGATAAGTATGTCTCCAACCATGAGCAGCATATTATCCTTGACTAGGATGATACCACAATATAAACAGAAAGACATTGACTTCGATAACTGGCTTAGATTCTGGTGTCATTCTAAGGGGATCCAGTTTCTGTCAGCCTGGGATGACATGATCAATAGACCTTGATGCTTTCCCAGAGATGGTCTTCCTCTATCATCCTTGGGATTTCAACTACTGGCAAAGGCTCTTGCCACCCCATAATGTCTTTTTTAGGCAATGTCACAAGAATAAAATTTCCGACCTAAAAATTTCTTCAAAAACACCCTCAAGATTATGCTACTAAATGCTAGGAGTCTTAGCATGAAACTGCACTCACTGGAAGCAGTCCTAACATTGGAAGATGCTGACATCTGTGCAGTCAGAAAGACCTGGTTCAAGGCTGTGGAGAGCACCCCAGCCATACTGGGTTACACCTCCTACCACACATTCAGACCATGAACATAAGCCATGAAAACCAAAGGGGGAGATGCCAGCTGTAGGACCCTCTCCATGAATCAGGGACCCACTCTGCCTACTTGGATCTACTGGAATACATTAAGATATATCCAAACACCATGGTTCTGGGTGATTTTAATTACCCAGCCATTGACTGGGTAAATTACTCATGCTCAAACTCACTTGCTCAAAGGTTCCTTGAGTTCATTAATTCCTGTGCTCTGGACCAGCTGGTACACATCCCAATTAGGGGTGCCAACATCCTGGATCTGGTGCTTACCAAAATGGGGGACCACTGTAACACCCCCACTTTGAGGTCTTCCATTGTCAGATCTGACCACAAATCAGTGTTGTTCGAAGTAACTATCACACCTGACCCCGCCCCCAGCAGCAACTAAAGTAAAAAACTTCTCCAAAGCAGATTATGTCCTTCTAAGGAAATTATAAATAGCTTCACTGCACCTCCTCCATCACATGGAACTGGCAACTATGCCAAATTCTACACCAATGCTTTTTACAAACACCTGTATAACTGCATTAATGCGGCTGTACTTGATAGGACCAAAACAAGCTCTTCAAGGAAGAGCAAACCTGCCTGGTGGACAACTGCCATTAATAGGCTTTACAAAAAGAGGAAGAAATTGTTGTCCAAAAGTAAGAGAGAGCATGCCCTAAACTGGAAACACTCCTCAGCTTAAACAAGCAAATAATATTTCTTGCGAAGTCCTCCCATGCAAACCATGAAACCAAATTAGTGTCCTCAACTAAGGGCAGTCATAAGGCATTCTTTAGTTATATCTGTAGCTTAAAAGGTAAGACCCAGATGTGCACGGAACTGATAGTTAATGATATCACATACACTGAGCCTGTGGACATAGCAAACCCATTAGCCAGCAGGTTCTGTGAAAACTTTACTCCCCTATCCCCACACACATACCCCATGATATTCCTTCTACCTGTCCACCACCTTGTATCTCTAGAGAGCAGGTCATATACACCCTCTCTAAATCCAAAAACACAGCAACTATGGGACCTGATAACATCCCAGGCTCTGTCCTACATGGGCTCCAACAAGAACTAGCAACATCAGTGGGTACTCTTTTCAATCGTAATCTAAGCACAGATTTTGTCCCAACTGAATGGAAAACATCCACTGTTATCCCCTTGCATAAAGGTGGTGCTTCCACTGATCCTGGGAACTATAGACCTATTAGCTTGACCAGCCTTATCTGCAAGGCCATGGGGCAAATTATCATGGACCTTATCAACAAAGATATAGGTAGTCTATAAACAACTGACCCTACTCAGTTTGGATTTGTCAAAGGGAAATCATGCCTGTTAAACCTGGTGGACTTCTTTGAGACAATCACCAGAGCCCCGGATGAAGGGAAAACTGTACATACAGCCTACCTGGACTTGGCCAAGGCTTTTGATACTATTTCCCACTCGGGCATTATTAAAAAACTCACCCAACTAGGTATCAACCCTTATATCATTAGGTGGGTCACTAACTGGTTCACAGATAGAACCCATACAGTCAAAATAGGGGAATCCACCACCAACTGCAGACCCATAACCAGTGGTGTTCCACAGGGATCAATCCTGGGACTTCTACTATTTGGAATCTATTTCTGTGAAGTACAAACAAAAACTAAAGGTCTGTGGCTGACAAAGTTTGCTGACAACTGCAAACTGGGAACAATCATAGAATCCCCAAACAATGTCAACATCCTAGAAGAGGGTCTTATGCAAACAAATGATTATTGCCAAAGTCATGGCCTTAAATTCAATGCAAAAAAATGTATTATCATCCTTTTCAGTAAGAGGAGTGTTATGGCTAACTACCACATCATTAGAAACACCCTAAGCACACACTCAGTTTTGAGAGACCTGGGCACACAGGTTGACAGTAACCTTCCTTTGATCACCATGTCTCCACAGTGGTAGGAAGGGCATTCTATATTCCTCATCTGATAATAAGGGCATTACCTCCAGAAAAAAGAAGTTATATCTTCCATGCACTCTTCCCTCATCAGACCAATAGTTAAGTAAACGGCCTTTTTTATATGTACCTTTCCAAGCACCTGCAGCAATTGGAGAGACCACAAAGGTTCCTCACAAGGAGAATTCAAGGTGTTCAGTATCTATCTTATGTGGAGCAGCTGAAATCATTGTCACTTTATTCTGTTTCATACGGACTACTCAGAGGTGATCTCTGCCTTGCATACAAGGCAATCTCTGACTCTGCTTTATTGGAAATGCTACATACCCATAAGTCCAATGGCTCATGAGTTACTCGCTCTAAATACCTTAACCTGGTATGTGACATTAATAGAACCTGCTGGAGGGACAGATTTGTCTCCCAGAGGTTACCACTACTGTGAAGCAGACTCCCAGTTCATGTAAAGCAGAGCACCTCTTTGGCCCTTTTTAAGTGCAATCTGTACGACTAGGTGGGTAACCATAAATTCACCCTGGGAGTTCCAACTTTGTCTCTCTTGGACAGGAGCAATAGGTGCTAATCATGGAAACAAGGGCAGAACTTGGCTAGGCTTGTAAGGGCCCTAGGGCCATTAGTCTAGTAAGTTCCTGTGATCCTATGATTCTATAGGCCACCTACTCTAACACATGATCTGCAAAAGTCTACTGACTATCACTTTAATCCACAGTTCCACTACCTGCATCCCATGATACTTTCATTCAAAGCCTTCACTTCTTCACTGGCACATGAAGTCAGCTATTATCTTTCTAAATGTGTACTTCTTCCCAGATTTAAGCATACTTTCATCATCCCTCTGTCTAAGATTTTTAATTCCCAGACTCTTGACTATAGCTCAGTTGTAAACCTTTATTGAAAACGCTCAAAAAATAATCTATGAATAAATAATTGAATATATTCAGAGAAATGATCTCATCACAAACAGACAACATGGCTCCATCCAAAGTATAGCACTTCAGACATTTTTTTCCCATACCTCAGATATTTACTCTAAATATGGAGAGGGGTTTACTTGCCTGGGCAATTTTTCTGGATCTTAAATGATCATGTGAACTGGTTAATCCTGACCTTCTACTACATAAATTATGTGATATATGTTTCTTTGTTGAAGTTACTAATTGGTTTTGTAATTATGTATCTAGTATAACTTGCAAAATATGTGGAGAGAGAGACCATTATTAATCTAATTCATTTACAGTAGTAATTAAGAATCTGTCCTAGAATACCTTCTCTTCTTCCTTCCCTTTTATATGTATCTACCCTGGGATCTGCCATTCTTTAATATTATTCTTTAAGAAAATAACATATCGGTTACCTCTGTTCATATTTCAGTTCTACATAATTTTGCTACATTGCAAAACCTCTTCTCTTTGACTTGGAACTGGCTTGCTCTAAATAATCTCTCAAGCAATGCAAATAAATCTGCAGTCACAATCTTTGGTGCATCAAAATGACTTGCTAACCTTCAGAATTTAATAATTTCTGTTCCATCTGAATGAGCAGTTCCTTACAACACAGCAAAATTATGTCAGCATAGCATTAGACAAAACTTTGCCCTCGCTTTTTCCAATTATAAATTCTCTTAACCTACTCCCACAGAAGCATGTTGTGTCATTGCTATTAATTTACTACTACCTAGACTTGAATACACACTTCCTACAATTGGTCCTCTTTTTGGACAAAATATCAATGCCTTCCAACTCATTAATAAGGTCCTTTGGTTCCTCCATTTTGCTACCCCTACCAATCACCACTGTACCACACTTAAGAAGGTCAGCTGGCTGCTCATCTCTGTCAAGATTTCTTACTTGCTTAACTCTCCTAGCTTTAAACTTGTGACAGATGCCGAACACTTTTGGCCAACAAGCTGTTAGCAACTGACTCATTCTACACATTAAGAAGTAATTCTATTGTCAAGAACATTTAGACTTAAATTAACTTTGGCTACTTGCAAAGGATCTTTCCTAAACTTAGTCCCTGTTTCATGGAATTCTTCTCCAGTCCATATTTTGGAAATGCAGGATATCTCACTTTTCAAAAAGAACTTAAAGGTCCATCTACAGAATGATGGTAAATGCACTTGCTTTAAGGATGCTGATTAATTATGTTCTTTGTAACACTGTTTATTGTTAATAACTATATCTGCTGCTGTCTCTTCTGACAGTTCTTTAATGGATGGGGTCTTCAAATCAGACCTCAAATCCGTGTTCAACCACTCAAGACTTTGGATCCCAAGCTCACTCTCATTCCTTTACCCAAAACCTCATGCAAAACCTAAGATTACCTCAGATCTCATTTGCTGTTCTTTTGAGACAGACACGGATCTCTTTGCTCAGGCATGGGTTACATTGTAAGAAAACTTTTTCATTGATACTTCATTCCCTTTTTTTCTAGTTAAGTATCTTTCATTGCTTTAACCTCTGTACTATAAATATACCCTTTTCTTCCCTTTCATAGCCAATTAGATCCTTTCTTATTTACTCTCTTCTTTACTCCTGCCTTGGCACCATCTTTCCATTAAAAATGTACTTTTGTATACGTTTATATACTTAAATCTACATATTTCTGTATTAATAACTTAAGATTGGTGGTTTTGCTGTTATGATTCTTGACACTATGTCTGAGAAAACCTTTGGATTTTTAAAAATGTGTGGCCTCTGGCCACAAAATACCACATTTACACACACACACACACACACACACACACACACACACACACACACACACACACACACACACACACACACACACACACACACACACACACACACAAAATCAAAATGTGTGTAGTGCCTCAGGGCCACTCACATAGATGAGCAGTGTGCTATCTTCACTGCCTTTGGTACCAAAGCTGTTGTTGACAGAAAGAAAAAAATTATTCTTAACTGACTTCTCCCTGCCGCTGAAGGAGAATCATTCAAGACTCAAACTGTTGATTCTGGAGCTTCCTCTTCTTAAAAGTCTTCAGACAAGCCTAAAAAGGATAAAGTCATGGGGGCCCTAAAGAAAAGACCAAGGAGAAAAGAAAGCAATCACCTAATTAGTCTTCATCTGCTCTCACTTCTTCAGCTCCATCACTAAATCCCTCTAAGTCTTTGGATCTGGTACTTTTCTCTGAACTGATCCTAAATGGATCAAAAATGTCTCCTGTCCCAGAACCATGTTTTTCCACATAGCCAGGCTTTGATCACCTTTTCTTCAGTAAAGGACTCAACACCAGTTAGCAAGACTTCCTTCTTCTGTTTCGCCCCTGCAGTAAGTCCTATCAACTGGGAGCCTCTCTGAAGCAGGTATGGACTGGATGATGAGGAAATTCTGTAGGTTCCAGATTCATTTGGAAGCCCTCCTGGCTTTGAGCACTGCTGGACCTGAGAGTTATGTTTCTTCCCCTTATCCAGTTGTCGCTCCTACCCTCATTTGGCAAATTCAGGAGTTATGGATCCAAGTGTTTCATAGAGCTTGTCCATACAGGAGCTGAAGATTTTGCTATCTTCTACTCCATCACCATCTCTGACCAAAACAGCTCCAATATCTTTGGAGTCAGAAGGATCTCAGGGCCAAAGTTCAGTACTGCATGCAGAGGGACAGGTTTGACTCCAAGGTTTTCAGATATGTCCATTCTTGTCAGGGTCTCGGCACTCGACATCTCAATGCTGGCATCAGCCTTGGATCTGAGTTGAATGGAATATTGGGGTTTGTCTGGAGCTAAAGCTTTGGCTTCCACCAGATGACTTTTTGGATCTACATCAGCTTCCACCAGATGACTTTCTGGATCCACATCAGCTTCACTTCTCAAGGCTGTAGAGAGAGTACTTTCCTGATTTGATGAGAATTTTTCTCTTCTTTTGCGATCAGTTTTACCTGCCCCCCCCCGAGAATAGCCCTGGGTCCTGATCCTTTTCATTCAGTGCACTTTGGATGGCCAGACCCATTGAGTCTCAAGACAGTCTATATAAGGTCCCTGCAAATCTCTTCTGAGTCCTCTCTGGAATATCCAGTCAGGGAGGTACCTCAAAAGTGCAAATGTAAGAGGAGGCATGTGGACTACTGCCATTGGTCATTGATCTCAGTGACAGGGAGGGGTCTCCCATACCCCATTGAAGATGTCTCATTCAAAGAAATTCATGAACTTTTGAGACAGAAAGGTGGGTGGTCCAGTGACACCCCAACCCAAGAGGAGTCAGTGTTCCTCAAGGCCTTCAGGTCCAGCTCAGCTACATCTTGAGTGGTTTCTCCACTGATTTTATGGTGGATCTCATCTCTAAGTGGCCATGGAAGAAGCCAGACATGACTGAACCAGTTTCCCATATACTAAACTAGTTAGTCTCTCCAAAAGATTGCTAATACTGGAGCAAAGAGATGGCCATAAATTCCATATTAGTGGTGTCAGTCACCAAAAAAGAGCTTTCAGAAAAAGCTCTTCTGTCCATCCATCTAACAGAGAGTTGAGGGTGCTGGAGACCTTCGGGAAGCCGACTTATGCTTCAGCCACCTTCACTGTGAGGGCACTGAATTACTTGTCACATGATTTCAGAGGGATTTCACTAAAGAAATCTCAAAGTCCATCTCAGGGTCTGTATTTGCAGATGAGAAGAAAACCTTGGATTCTCAGCCACCCTACAGTCATTTTCCAATGTCTTAATGTGTCTGATTTCTAATGTGACAGAGGTGCTTTGGGAGCCACAGATACTGACATTACTGTAAGGAGATACACTTGTGGGACTTTGTGGAGCACTTCAAGACATCCTTTATTAATTCTCCTTTTGATGGCTCAACACTCTTTGGGCCTAAAGTTAAAGAAACAATGATAAGAAATGAATACGATGCAAAAACCCTTACTGCCATTAGAATATAGTTCTATACCCCAGAGGTCTTTTTCTAGAAATTAGATATGGGTAAAAAACATGGTTCCATAAATCCCAAGGGTTCTCTCTTAACATTCCTGGAGAGAGACCCCCCCCCCCAAGGCAGAGGGGGGATATACAGTAGAGGACATCAACCTCAAAGCGGAGATAGGAAGTAAAACCAAGACTTTAGAGGACCCTTCAATGAGAGTCCTTTTCAGCACTCCTGAAGGATTGTCTATCTGCTGTTCTCTGGAGGTAGTGGGGGGTGCATTCCATGCACCCCACATCCTAATTATCCATCATAAATGACAAATGAGTGCCGTAGATAATATCCACAGGCTATTACACTCCCCTTTTTTCTGTCATATCCCTAATTTGAACAGTTTACCAAATCTTCCACCTTTTCAAAGACCAGCATCACTCAAAGAAATACAAAAGCTGCTAAAGAAGTGAGTCATATAAGAAGTCCCACTGACAACTTTGGATCTGGAACTTACTCAAGAGTCATTTTAGTTACAAAAAAGACTGGGGACTTCAGTCACCTCAACCAATATGTCAGACAATCACAGTTCTGGATGATTCCTGTTCAGTCCGTTCTACCACTACTGACAGTGAACAACTGTATGTGCTCCTTAGACCTACAGGAAGCATACTTCCACATCAAGATGAACAGGTGATCCCAAAGGTTTCTCCACTTCTGTTTGGGAGCCAGTCACTTCCAATTCACAGCCCTGTCCTTTGGCCTCACCACAACTCCCAGGTGTTCACCAACTGCATGGCAGTGGTCATACCTCAGGCTGCAAGGATTCCAGGTATTCCCATATCTGAATGACTGGCTTATTTCCATTCCTACCAGGAATCTTCTCATCCAAGCAACAGAATCCTTGATCCAACTTTGCTCACTGTTGGGCATCAAAGTAAATCCAGACAAGTCCAAATCCCATCCTGTACAAGTGATAGAATCCATAGGAGGCCACTTGGACATAATGTATCAGATACTGAAACTTCTTCAGAACAGGTTATCCACTCTTCACAATCATACTCAAGTTGTTCTCTCATCCCAGAAAGCAATGTTGAGAATTGTCCTTTGTTTGCTGGAATCAGTGGCTGTGTCCATCACTTTGGTCTCTCTTGTTAAGTACCACATGAGAGTACTTCAGTGGAACCTAGCAGTGCAGTGGTCCATCAGGTGTCAGCCATTGTCTTTCCAAGTATGTTTGACAAACATTTGCAGGGTTCACATTCTCTGGAAGCTGGAATCCCCTATGGCAATGAATGGTTTCCCATTTGTCTTTCCCCAACCCAAAAACTACTGTGGCCACAGACACTTCCCAGTTGGGATGGATGGACACTACAGGGAAAAGTCAATTCAAGGCACATGGCCCCCCTTCAAGGCCAATCTCCATATCAACATTCTAGAGATGAGTGTAGTTCTCCTAGCAATGCAGGACTCCCCTCTGAAGGACTGATAACTATCCAAACTGGCAACATGGTGATAGTCTGTTACATCAACAAACAAGGGGACCCCATTCTTATCTATTATGCAGAGAAGCCATGAGAGTTTGGCAATGAGCAATATCTTCCAATCACTTTCTTTTGGCAATGCACGTTCCAGGGAAATCCAGTGTTCTAGTGGACAGTTTGAGCAAATCTATCCTCCTGCTTCATGAGTGGTCCCTCAATCAAAAGGTGGTAGACTAGAACTACTGCCACTGGGCCAACCTTGTGATCTTTTTGCTTCTCCCCACAACACCAAATTCAGCAGGTTTTTTGCCCTGATCTGCCCAGGGGGATTCTCTGATCCACACTTTGTCCCTGTGACTCCCGTATGCCTTTCCATAACTCCCCTCATCCAAAATGTCTTCAAAAAACATTAGAGAGGAAGGCCATGGTGGTCCTCATTGTCCCTTTTGGGCTCAACAAGTAGGATTACCCACTGTCCTCATCTGAGACACCCTCCATGTGTGCTGGATCCCAACCTGAGTCAGGATCTCATTTCTCACCCATCTGGCTTACCTGTCCCAGACATTCAAGCCCTCAGCTTAACCACCTGTTGATGGCTGGTCAGTCCAGGCTCTCCTTCCAAGTAATCCACATTCCCGCTGCATCCTGGAGACCTTCTACTAGGACGAATTCCAAAATCATATGGAAAAGATTCTCTATTTGGGCTGCTCAAGGAACTTTAGACCCTTTTTTGGTGCTCCTAGACATTCTAGCCTCTCTTTTTCAAAATGGTGCCATCTACTCTTCTGTCAAAGTCCATTTGGCAGTTATTTCAAGCTTTCACATTGGAGGGAATCAGTCCCCAGTTGCATCTCTCTGGTAATCTAAGGCTTCTGTGAGGGGTATCTTTCTTCTCAGAGCTCCACTCATAGATCCTACCTCTCCTTGGGACATTACTATTTTACTTTAAACTCTGACTAGACCACCATTAGAACCTGCAGCTAAGGTGGCTCTCCAGTTCTTAAGGTGGAAAACATTATTCTTGGTGGCAGTTACTTCTGCCAGGAAGATATCCAAGCTCTTTCCTGTAAATCTCCATATATTATTTTTCATAAGGACAGAATTTTGTTACAAACCACCCCTTCCTTTTTAACAAAAGTAACTACTGAGACCTCTTTAAATCAGAACATTAATCTCCCAGTTTTCTTCCAAAAATTTTTCCAACAAAGAATACATGTGACATTTGTTGGACGGTCATATTCAGCTACATTTTTTGCATCCAACATATGAAAGCCTTTAGAAAGTCTGATCAACTTTGTGTGTCTTTCTTAGCAAATAAGCTGAGTCAGTGAGTTTCTAAAGTCACTTCATCAAGATGATTGTCTGCCTGCATTACACATATTATATAAAGAAAAAGGTTTAGCCTTACCTAGACCCATAAAAGCCCACTGTACTAGATCTGTGGCAAAATCTACTTTCTTTTCCAGAGCATCTATTGATGACATTTCTGCAGCTGCCACTTGGTCCAGTGTTCATACCTTCATATCCCATTATAAATTGGATTTACTATGCAGAGGCAGGACAGCCTTTGGTTCAGCTCTTCTCTGGAATAGCCGTGAATCCACCCAAGCATTTTATTAGCTAGGGATCAGATACAAAAGTTATGTATTTACCTTAATGATAGATTTGTTTTCTTCTTCCACCCTTCCTTAACACTCATCCCAAGTATATCCCTACCTTATTATGGAACTCATTATTCATTTATCTTCATTTGACCAGATTAACCTATTCGGAAGGCCTTTCAAGTGCCCTTTTTAGCTCTAGATAAGCTTACAAGCACTCATATTACTTTTGGTAGCATTATTATCATGGAGTTGGCTTTCTTGGGCAAACTTGATATGATGTAATGTTGAACTTTGTAGGGGGTTATGGGTAAGGGGAGGAGCCCAAACTTGGGATCCAAAGTCTTGTGTGGCCCAAGATGGATTCAAGGTCAGATTTGAAGACTGCATCCATTGAGGAAGGACAGAAGCAGAAAACACAGATCTGTCTTTATGATAAGTACATAACTTTCATATTTATTACATGGACTGCTTTTGTTACTCAATATTTTATGTTACAATGCTTCATAGATTTCTTCTTTTCTAAATATATCTCTGCATTTTGTTTTGCATACTACCTGAGCTTGGAAAACAGACAATATAGGTAGAATCTGAAACGTAATTAAACTTTACACAACCACAGAAGGTGAGATGTTTAGAGAAGAAGCCTCCATCAAAAAAGACACAGCAATGGAAAATGACATGTTAAAGTAACAAAGACAATAATGCCCAAAGGGCCTATAAAATAATGTTTTTAACACACCAAAACAACTGAACGTAAATCTGAGAACTGCAAAATCAATTCACATCTAAAAGGATGCCTGGTTTACACAAAAAGCCTGAATGCAAATCTCCAAAGAGGAGAAATTAACACTCAGCTGAGCTTGTACCATTTAGGTCAGATGTAAGACAACAAACAAAACATAACTAATCAGAGCCAAACAGTGGCATTCTGCAAAGGGAAAGTCTGATCTAAGAAAAAGGGAACAAGCTAAAAATGGATGCCACCCCGAAGAGTAGTATTACCTAAGGAAAGAAGGTGTCCTGAAAAGAAAACTGCAGATTCATTTGGAATAAGGAAATAATGAACAGTGAAGAATACCAACATATGCTCACAACCTACAAACCACAGATGGAAAAAGACCTTCACAATAGATAACACCCCACGTAGCCTGAGGTCATTAGATCCAACTGAGTGTATTCACCAGTGAAAAGAAACTGGAAAATAGAAGAGATTCAGAAGTATGCATCATGGAAAGATGTGCCTTTGTGGACTGGGAAAATTATATCCACTGGGCTTAGCATGCAATCTGCTCTTAAGTCCTATGGGTTAACAGTGACTGAATCTCCCTTGTAAATCTCTTCTACAAATTACAGTGTTATTTCTTGCCTCCAAGATGAACTTTAGTGCTTTCTGAACTACTTATTTGTTTAGTTACTGCAAAGAATTTACTTACGTAGTGAGATACTTTTTTTCTTAACTTAAATTCTTCTGCGTTTCTTGTATGATTACTGACAATATCCATGCAGTACTCATCTATGTAAGTTAATGGTCTGGAAAGCTTACTCAGATTACAGAGACTTAATTTTTTATTACCCTCCATTTTCTTACAAAACAGATGTTTTGTTTTTCTCTGTTCCCCATCACATTTTCTGATTAGAATCGTTGCTCTTGTTTTTAACCATTTCATTGCGTATGTGTGTTTGTGTGTGTTTTTTTCTCTCCTCATCGCATTTTGTAATTAGAACCATCACTCTTGCTCATTAGCCATTCTACCATTGTGTGCTCTAATTAAGCAATAACTGATGACGTGGTGTGGTATATTGAAGATGTACCCATGGTTGGTGTGGCTTAATCACAAGGACAAAGTCCGAGTGATTAAATAAAGCCAACCGTGGGTAAATTTCAATATACCACAACCATGGAGTCGGTTATTGCTATTATACAAAGACATTATTTAAGAAAGAAATACTTACTTTTCTTAAATAATGTCTTTGTATAATGCCTCTGTGCTGCCCTTCCATGATTTTGTGGTATTCTGGGGCTTTTTCTGATGTACTACGCGTGCGTATGGGACTTGAATTCCCATGCTTATGCAGTAAATCAGTGCTGTGCAAAGGAAGCAACGAAAGGAAGATCACCATTGCTTTTTTTTTTTTTTTTATTGAAAAAAAAAAAGAAACCAGGAGACTTTTAACGAATGAGGGAGAGCCGGGACAGACAAAACAAAAGGGTAATCACGTACGTTTCTATAACTTTGCAGAACATAGCTGATTATCCTTTTACTTTTGTCTACACCATCTCCCTCATTCATTTGCGGTCTTCTGTTTTGTTATTTTATAAAAAAAAAGAAAGAAAATTAAAACATGAGATATACTAATGTAAAAAAGTCCGGGTGACTGGACCTTTTTCCATTGGTATATTCTCGGATATACAACGGGCACGCTGGTGGGGATGACCAATCACAGTGCTCGTTTTTGAATATTAATGGCCAATCATTGTATAATTATCTTTTTATGTGGGGAGGGGGCAGACATTTCATTGCTTAATGTGCTTCTTCCTTTGGCTAGTTTAAATTCTTCATGTTAAGGCATTTAAATATGTAACTTAAGATGTTGGTTAATAGATACAACCCATCCATTTGATTCCCAAAGCCCCAATGAAGCTATATGTCTGAGTTAAGCACCAAATGTTCAATTTTATGTTGAATTTGCGATTCTTAGTATTTTAACTTCACTTAAGCAATGAACAATAACTTGTAGACAGTTTTGTTTCTAAACCTTGCCTTCAGTTTCACAAATTCTTGCATGCTTCCTCCCAGCCAGGCCATTAACTTCATATCAGCAGTGACATTCCTGATATTAACAATGTGTTGCATGCCTCCATGTGTCATAACAGAGTGGTAGAGTTTAGCCTCCTGTTCCTTACCTTTCTATGGGTCACCTTTGTAATGGATAAATCTTTCAGAAGTTGTTTTCTTCCCTGAAAGCCACTTCACTTTCCTGTAGGTATCCAGTGGTGAAGTTCTCAATGTATACCTTAGTCACCACTTTTGTTATTCCATAAATGACCCCACCTATGACACAGCATGCATACATCTGGAAGAATACACCTGTTTCACCATCCTTATCTCCTAAAACAGTTTTTGTTTTATTTTTGGATTGTAAAATTATTGTTTTTAAAATGTTTTGTAATAATTTGCAGCTTTTCTCCCAGGGCCTCCTCTGAAAATGGGCTTCTACCCAGTTGGACTTTCCCAGTAATCAATAAATAAATAAATAAATAAATAAATAAAACTGTTGTCCAGTTGCTACTCATGACTCGCCCTTCTGGAGTACCAGTGGTGTCTTCCTGTTCATTGTTTGGATGAGACCATCCTTTGACTCCTATCTAAATCTACTTTGCAGATGATTAAAGCTTCTGTTAATTTCAGAACTTTAATAGCATTCTGTGGTATGCCCAAGAAAATGTAACTTTTTCTGCTAAACAGAGTCCATCTATGTTTTTTACTATTCAAGTAAAACAGACACTCAGGCTAGTATTTATTTAAACCCTTTTAATGTACATTAAACAAATAACACTGAGGGGTGGAGTCAATATGGCAGACTGTTAGTGGCTTCCGTGAAGAGCTCTGGGGGGTGAATTATTAAATAGAGGGAAAGATGTAATATTTATTAAGGAATTCTATTTTATTAGCTTACTAATTACATTTACAAATGATATTTTGAAGAATTCTGAAGAAATTAAGTTTTTTCTTTTCAAATATTTCCTTTTTATATTCCCTGAAGTAAGAGGCAATCTGTGTGATTCAATAAATTCTGTGTAGGCTCCATGTGAAGCCTACATGGAGCTTATGTTTTTTTTGTACTTTGAGCAGGTAATTACATATTCATTCTGTACATCATGTTTAAATATAAACAAGTGCAGTTTTGTGGCTGGCAACAGTGTTGTCAGCCAGGAAATCATGTAAAACATCCTGAATAGCAAACCTGTTTATAGTACAGCAATCTAGGTTAGCTGGATTGTGTGGAATGCCACAATGATTACCAGGATTTATTATATAGTAGTAACATGTATGGTCCAAATACAATACATGACAGTGTAAAAAGTGCACAGTAGTGTGAAATCCCATTCCAGCCATTCTGTACAAAAGTTATGTAAATGATCAGTAAGGGTACATGGACTGCTATTTAAAAAAAAAACAGTCAGATGAAGTGTGTGTATTGCATAGAGACACACAAATGAATTGTAGGAATGAACACAGGGAAAGAGGACAAGTGAGACATCACAATGGATAGCAAATGACGGCATGTAAATGGAAGACAGTTGTAGCAGGAACTCTAATCACATAGCATGGTACAGTATGACATCACAGTAAAATTGTATATTATGTGACTGTCAGACAAGGTGACATAACAATGTAGAAGATGTCTTTGTGAGATATGCATCCTGATATGAACAATGGAGAGCACATCTATCGGGGATGTTATATAGAATTGATGTTTGCTGCATGTTGTGAAGCTGTGCAAACTGATTTGCCTGAATATGAATGTAATGTCAGCAAAGGTCTCCAACAAGTGGGGCACAGTTACAGGCCCATGGAAAACAGTAAAAGAGACACACACAATCATGGGCAATATCAAAGTAATACCACCAGTAATCCCATGTCTCTGACACAACATATGTGATTATGGGTGATGATAGATGGTTCAGCATGAATACACTTGTTCAACTATTATGATATGTCAGCAATCTATGGTGGTAATCAAGCACACTGTTCTGACACTGTAACATCTGCTGGAGGTGTTAGAAGTGACACTGCTATACCTGTATGTGAAATTATGATATATCCAGGCTAGCTGCCTGGTGTGTATGGCATATTTATGGCACAATCCATACTGTTATGAATATAACCCATGCCATCAATGTTGTCAAATAGCTATGTATGTACAGTGTGCCTCACTGAAACAGGTATCACACATGCATCTGCTGTAATACCTTTGATGGGTGTTCCACACCATCAGACAGTAATGTTTATGCAACAAAAAGAACATCTACCTATGGCCAATGAGATATCATAGCTCACTCTGGCAAAGGCAAAGGTGTTGCACTTCAGTTACACATCACTGGAAGATGTGTAGAGAGTTACATGAAGAAGGGTGCTTTGTACTCATTTATTGGTGTGATGAAGGCCGTGAACTATAGAAATATTATGGCCTTTGATGTGGATGTTCTGCACATGCTCAGTAGTTGTGTTACATATAAGGTAGTACTCACCACTGCAGCCACATGGTGGTGAACATTCCACATACCATCTACCTCAGGACACAGATCACATTCCAACTGGTCTGATTATAGGGTGTGATATCTACATTATCCTTGGATTGTGCATTTCTTTTCATAAAGTAACAAATCCCCCCATGTTTTTTGTTTCATCTCATGTGGTGTCATGGCTGTGGCAGCAATCTTTGGTGTGTGTTGATACTGTCTGTATTATACTAATATCACAGTTGGAGGCAGTGATTGCCCACAATCTATAGTACTCCAGTCAGCTGTTTGGGCAGAGTATGTGTATGTCATTATTGATGTTTGTGACTTAAATAATGCATCGGAAAGGGCGTAGCAGGCAGCCCTGAGGTATGGACCTTTTCACTGGATCAGAGTTATACATCACTTCACATATTTCAACATATTTAGATGCTACGTATGTGATCCAGTGGTCTACCCAGTTGATGATATACGTGTTTATGGGCACATCTGACAATATTGTGTGAAACCTCTCCGTGAATTTTTGTCAGATACCTTGTCCTGGTTAAGTTCCACAGGATGACAGTGTTCTTATCATGCATGCCTTGATGACCTCTTTCAGGACATCTAACAGATGTAAAAGACATGAATGCAGCATTAACAACTCACACATATATGTTGCACACTGCTGGGATATTACTACTGTCCACATAGAAAAGGCTCATCATTTCTCACCATGAAAATGCAGGCCCTACACACCATGCAATAATGTATGTGGATAGACTGAAAGCCCTGTCACTGTAATCTGTATTGTATAGGATGAGGTGACTTGTGCCTGGCCTACAGGCCAGTCTCTGACCCTGCACTGATGGGAATACTGCACATCTGCAAACCAGCTACAGCTGGTGACATCAGCAGTGTCTGGTGAAGAGAAAATGGTAATAGCGGAGTCCCACATGCTCATGTAAAATGATCTCTCTAATGTCAGGCAAGTACACAGACACACACACACACACACACACACACACACACACACACACACACACACACACACACACACACACACACACACACACACACACACACACACACACACACGCACACACACACACACACACACACACACACACACACACACACACACACACACACACACACACACACACACACACACACACACACACAGACTGCAGTGAGAATAGAACCCCTACCTAAGTACACCAACTAGAGAACTCTGTATTTAAGGCAGGTTCTACAGCTCAAGCCTGACTTGAAGAGTGCCAGACAACACTTTATAGCCAATGACATCAGCGGTGTCTGGTGAGAAGGAAATGATAATAGCAGTTTCCCACATACTGGTGTAAAATGCTTTCTCTAATGTCAAGCAAGTGAACAAATACACACACCCCAGTTGACTGCAGTGAGAACACAACCCCTACCTATCTAGGTACACCAACCAGAGAACTCTGTATTTAAGGCAAGCACCACAGCTGAAGCCAGATTTAGGGAGTGTCAGGCAACACTTTGTAGTTGATGACATCAGCAGTGTCTGGTGTGGTGAAAATAGTAATAGCAGTGTCCCACATGCTGGTGTAAAATGTTCTCTCTAATGTCAAGCAAGTGCACAAACACACACACACACCTTGTTAACTGCAGTGAGAACAGAACCCCTAAATAAGTACACAAATTGGAGAACACAGTACTTTATGCAAGCCCAACTGCACAAGTCTGACTTTTACAAGGCTACAGGACAACTTATGCTGGATGATATCAGCACTGGATGTTTAGAGAGACAATGTTCGGAGGCCTGCATGAAATGGATGTGTAGGCATGTCTAAGTGTCAAAATATTGAAATCCATGGGACTGGAGTGGTAACTGTCAGATACACACTTGTGCTCCTCTGCTTAGACACACACACACACACCTCCTAGTTGACTGAAATGAGAACAGAACCCCTACCTATCTAAGTACACAGACTGGAGAACACAGTACTTTACACAAGCACCATAGCACAAGTCTGACTTTTACAAGACTGCAGGACAACTTATGGGATGACATCAGCACTGGATGTTGAAGAGAAGAGATTGGGAGGCCTGCATGGAATGGATGTGTAGTCATGTTCAACTGGGAAGATATTTCAAGTTTTGCACGTTACCAGATTGATGAGTTTGCAATATGTAGTATGTGATGGTCGAGTTCCAATGTGCAGGTATACTTTAAGAGACAGCTTTACAAACTATATGCAAACAGGTGTCCACATTACTACAAGTATTTAAAATATGAGTATGTATTGTCATTCTAAAGATGTGCAAGGTATATAATACATTTGTTATTAATTTATGTACTGTAGTTGAAATATTTGTGAACAAGTACTGAGAGATGAGGGGTGCAGTGCATGAGTGGAGGTAACACATGTCTGCATTGTAAGTATGTGACATTTTCTTAGATAGGGCATTCATTTTTTATGTTTCCACATGTAGTTTCATGGCATGAAGACTAAATGGACACTAAGCAAAGGTAATACATGCTATTATTTACTTTGCATAGTGCAACGTCAATCAGCATGTTTGCGCACTGGTTGTCAAAGAGTTTGTGCATGCGAGATACACATTTCTACTGCTTTCCCTGTTTGCACATAGTTAAGCAGTGCACAAACGCAAGGCTGATTGCTAAAATTCTGAGAGTTCTCAAGATTGAGGGTATGAAACACAACTGCAGCTTAGCTATGTGGCAGCAGGTGTAAATGCATTGGCACATTCCTTTATGAGCCCAGATGATATAGGGTTTGAATCCAGGTGTATATAATACTTTAAATAGGTATTGATAAAGGCAATGAATTTTACTTTACTCTATATTCACAGTGTGTTACTGTATTTTGATGTAGTGCAGCATGTTTAAGTGGCATTGTGCAGAAGTAACCGTACCACAGTAGAGCCTTTCTCAGTTGCTTGGCATTGGTGCATGATACCAAACTCCATGCAAACAGATAGGCCAAAATGTGAAGGGCTCCATTGGTTTTCTTGGGACTTATGTGTGTTGTGTGTGATTCTATTTTTTGACCAGATTATAGGTGTTAAAGAGGGGTAGATAGGAAAGTGGTGAAATAGGGGCAAGCAGGTGGAAGAAGAAAGGGAAAGCAACATAGGAATCAGCAGGAGGGAGGTAGGAAAGAATCATATATGTCCATTTCTTTAACAGTGTAAACTGAAAATATGTACAGAATATTAGCTAAATTTGGACTCACTTCCACTGAAGGGCAACAACAATGCAATCCTTTTATATAACCAATTGGACCAAATCAAGTATGTCAAGATGATAAGTATGCAAAATGGAGAGCTATGTATGGGACAATATTTTATATATATATATATATATATATATATATATATATATATATATATATATATATATATATATATATATATATATATATATATATATATATATATATATATTGTGGGACAGGTGCCTAGTTTTGTTTTTTTACTTCAGTAAGAGAAGAATGCTTGGTAAGGGACATTGGTATTTCTGGGTCAGGTAAACAAACAAACAGGACAAGCTAGACAAGAAACAGGGAAGGTGAGGGACACAAAAGGTTGGAGGACACCATGACTGGGGTGAGGAAGGGGAAGAAGGGGACCATGCAAGCTCATGCCTGTCAAACATGGAGAAAGTGAGAATCTAGTCCTCACCTGCAGGACTGTCAACACTGTCCCATTACTCCACTGGCTGCTGGGGTGCTTGACATATTCTCCTCCTATGGACCATGAGGGAGAACAGCCTCTCCATCCTTTGTAGCTATACACTTATGATGCAGTGCACAATACTATGCACCAACCCTGGCATCTCCTGGTGGGTGTTGAAATCCTTACCTCTGCCAGTACTCCTGGAGGGTACCACAGCACAAGCTGCCAGGGTAGTGCTACCTGAGGTAGCAGGTAGTGCAGAGACAGCAGAGGCAGTACTGCCAGGTTGGGTCCCAGATGTGCTTGACATCAGTGCTGAAGCCAGTGGAGCAGTGGCAGGCTTAGCCACTGAGGTTGATCTATCTTGCTGTGCTGTGAAACACTTTTTTGATTTGTTACAGATGGATGATATGTAGACATTTTGATGACACAAAATAGAAAACAAAAAAAGAGATGAGGGTTGGGGTGAGAGGGAAAAAAGAGATAAAATTAGTACCATAATATGTGATATACACTGCATTACCACAATTATACAACCATTTTTATCTGAACTATTATATTTAAGTATATATGCTAACAACTACAAACTATAATTACCGATTGCTCAAAGTACTCCTTGCTATGTGCATAGGTGCACATCTGCTTGGTCCACTCATACACATTACAGTTAACAGCAGGGCATTTAGGCTACTTGTAGATAGTTACATTTATGTAATATTATTAAAGAAAACACAGTATTGTGTAGTTGTTACTCATGGTATTTGAACACACAACCTCTGACTTGAGTCTTAAACTTGACTCCTAAAGTTGGTTTGTGCTACAGACGTATGCATGATTACTTGCTTTCACAGTTGGGATATGCATGCTCACTTTGCTACTAGTGTATAGAAGGCAAAAAATCTCTGTTTAACTTTTAAAACTACAATACTACTTCTCTCATGCTGCATACATACCACTTGCTTCCCTCAGTCTCTCCAAATGATCATCATGAGCCTGCCAATTTCAAATCATTTTCAGGATTAGCTGTGAAAAGAAAAGAAAAGAAAAGAAGAGCATTATGCATACCAGTCTTGCCTATATTTAGCTTTCTATGTATTAAAAATTATCTTTATTAGCATACTTACACAACTATGGGATGTCACTAGTCTGAAACTCATCCAATCACTGGATACGTGTATCCCTCTTGCACCTTTTTAGGTCATTGAAATGGTGCCTACATTGTTCTCCAGTGCATGGGATGCCAGTCATAATGGATACAGCCTAGGCTAGACTATTCCGAGCCTCAGACTTGTACTGGGAGCCAGAATAGTTCTGCTGTCTTTGGCTGTGGTGCTTTACCAAGAGTCAAATAAATATTCCACACTCCTGAACACCCCACCTCTGCACCTTAAATTGGACACCTTCCCCTCCAATGCCAGACATGTCTAATCCCAAAAGTAGAGCAATGGCAAATGATGATTTCCCACCAGTTTCTTTTATCCCATTCACTGGTAATGTGCAAACCCAAGAAATTATGCCAATTGCATTTGGGCAATATTAAACAGAGAGCAACAGTGAAAAGCAGGGAGGAAAGCAATTTTTGAAATCTGAAGGCTCATCTGACACTTATCATTAGTTTGAGGGGTGCTGTTGCTGTAAATGTTAGGTGATTTAACTTTGCAGACATGCACTGGGGGCATAAATTTCATGACCTAACACATTTTTGGTTTGGCATATACACTGATAAAATTGATTCTTACAGTATGGGGTTCAAACCTATGCATAAGGGACAAAACATTTTCTTCCACAGCAATAATTTTCATTTTGGCCACAGAAAAAGTGCTTCTCAGACATAGTCATGAATTATTCGTAAATACAGATGATAGTCTGAAGTGTTAACCATGTATGTGTGTGACCTGATAAGGTCCTTCTATACACATTCATCTGTGCATGTGTCTTATTTAAGTGTGAAGGCCATCCAAGTCCAGATAACAGAATTATACTTAAACATAGTAGACGGTACATCCTCAATAATACATCTGACATATAATTCATATCAATCCCACTATTTCTGCTTAAGTCTAAAGTGTTATAAATAAGTGAGAATGAATATGATGTGAAATGGAACAGCAGTAAAAATGTCTGGAATTTCCTGTACTAGAACCAAAGACCATGTGTATGGCAGCCCTACATTTACACCTGTTGCCACACGAATGCTGAAATAACACATATATTTTACTGTTCATTACTATAAACTGGACTGTCACAACAGTAAAAATATGTTGCACTTCCTGTATTAGAACCAAGGGCCATCTGTATTATAGCCCTACACTTACAACTGCTGCCACAGGAATAGTAAAATTACAGCTGCATAATTCCCTGTTCATTCTCAAGTTCTGTGTGTTACTCACAGTGCAACGATGCTCAGCTTGCTTGCTTGGTGTCCAACAGAATTAATATAATGTATCCATTTTAAATTGTTGACAGTCTGCATCATCTCTGCAGGTGTTTGATGGCTGCAGGTGTTGGGAAAGCATGCTAACCACCATGTTGCTTAGTGGAGTTGTGTGGTAGAAAGCAAAAACTGCAACAATGTATCTTTTTTGATCTGTACACTGTCTATGCCCTGTCTGCAGATATTCTGTCTGTTTCCTGTGCTGGCTAGTAGTCCAGGTTTGTGTACTGCTAAGCGCTGTACAAATGAAATAAGCACAGTTAATCCTGACATTCGTTGTGTTTCTCTGTTTGCCTTGCTTGCACTAAGACATGCACCATACAAACAATGGCATTTAAAAAATACATTTAAAAAGGGAAAATTAGTTGAAATGAAAAATAGAAATCTGTGAAATAAACAATATAAAATTTATATTGGTACACATTAAATATTTTTACACAGGTCTGGATTTGCACTCTCAGTCCAATGAACCTTCAAAACCCTGTAAGGGTGTCTTATCTCTCTTTCCCATACAAATAGCTTTGCAGCAGTGAACTAAAAGTATTGTGCATACAATCAACTGCAACATCATCAACAGTACTAACAAAATATATAACAGTTGTTTGTACATGTATTACTTTCAGATGTAATACACTGAGTGACAACACAACCATTTATGACTATTACTTGCATAAATTCAGCTCTGTCTTTTCTCTCTGTGTTTGTTGCTCATTCTTGTCTTATCTGAAAAGTTATCTGAGACATGCAGTCTGTAAGGCATTCTGTATCATTGTCCTTAAAATGTGTGAGGATATTAAATGGCAATAATATATAGCTGTCAACACATGGAGAGGAATTTGGATGTTACTGAACAGAAACTGTGAAATGTATACTGCTTACTTATATTTAAAACCTTGATAAAATTACTTCTACACTTTGCAAGTCTAACCTGGCTGACAGGCCCACTGGAGGTAGGGGAGTCTGAAATGCTGTTGTGTTTTCCTTCTCCCTCCCAGTAATCATTCACAGTTGCAATCTATTAGCTACAAACATTGAGGGAGTGCCTGCAGAATGTTTACATCTACTATACAGAGCCAAGTACTTGAGATTCAGCAGTTCTAATGAGTTCACATATCAGTTGCATCTTCATCGTGCTCACAGCCCTTAATCTACACCATAAAAAGGGAATCATGTAAGTAGGGAGCATGAAGGTGAGGAGACGTGTCTATGTGGATAACACAGAAGATGATATTACTTTGGGATTTATCTGCGCAGAAGACTACTGATCTTGATACGGTATGCTTAAATGTATATATATATATATATATATATATATATATATATATATATTAAAATGTATAGTCTTATTAACTGTCATTACAAGTGTTAATGTTACAACTGTTTTTCTCTGTACACTCTTCTACTGTTATTTCCATGAAATGTAAATATCCTATATTGGCAATGACACAGTGGTTTTATCCTTCTAGTATGGAACATACACACCTCTAGGGGAGTGTTGGTCACAGGGAGACATGAGAGGGAAAAGCTTAAGATGGAATGTTCTGTGTTACATCTCTACACATGTTTCAGGGATAATTTATTTGATAGCATGCTTAGCATTTCATTGATGGCTTGTTAGCAAAACGTGTCATTTGCCTGTTGTTTTGAGGTGGGGGAGCAAAGTTGCATTTCTGTTCTGGCACAAACAAGATTTTTGCTATAGTTACTCTCCTTGTTTTGGATCCAACTTTGCTTTGTGTGTGATTGTAATAACTTACAACCACACAATTCTTTTTTATTTGAATATCTTGACTGTTTTATGTTTCTTCAGTGGATGATAGAGAAATGCTACAGTTTATGTGTTATATTGTAACAGGACTTTTATTTATGTGATACTTATGTGTATTATTCTTCATATGTGTTTCATGTCACCTAGGACTATGCCACTCAGATGCCCCAATCCCCAAAAATCCCCCTTAAATGATCATGAAAATGAAATCATTGCAGAGGCATTTAGACATCACAGTGCCTTTCTGCTTGGCAGCGGATGTGGGGATACAGAATCTGGCAGCAGATCGTTGCTGATGTGAATGCAGTAGGCAGCCAGAGCAGGACATATGATCAGGTGCACCATAGGGCCACTGACACGATTTCATCGGCAAGGAGAAGAGCAGCTGCACTGCCCCATGAATGGATGGGTACAGGGGGCCTGCTACAGAGCCACCAGTAACAGCAAATGAATAGTTCCTGTCCACTGTCAGGGATCCAGACAGCTCAATGGTAAATGCACAACAGCATCTCACTGACGTTGGTAATACTGTTTCATGGGGGAAAAGTATGTCACAGGAGGAACTTCCAGGTAGGCTTACCTACCTCAACTGTTAAACACTTCTTGTATAGTAAAATATTGACAGCAATACTTGAGTTCTGTTTAACATTAAATTTGTTTAGGGGGGATAGTTTTAGATTGATACAGTTAACAACATATTCTTGTTGATTACACATGGGCTTAGGGTGGATGTGTCATCCAAGTTCTTGTTAAAAGTATTTTTAATGGAAATATAAAGGGCAAAAAGTTTAACCCCTGAGTTACTGTTAATTGTGATGGTGGTGTCCTTAACTTTTGCTTAATGTCTTCCAGGACCATGACCCATTGGAAGCATATCATCTGCACATGGTAAGTCAAACATTTTTATGTCAGTACTGATGAGCAATTCAAAGAAATATTTATATAATCCATATGTGTGGTGTGATGTAGGTGTCAGGACTATTCTGTTCTTTGCTGTACTGTCTGTAGTAGCAGCACCACTATTGGTTTGTTAGCATATATTGGACTACAGTAGTGTAGGTATTACTTTCTTTCCAGTGTTTGTTGTTTATCACAGGTGATCCTGACAGTGGAAGTGTAGGACTCTTACCACCTGATGTCAGAGTATCTGCAAACACTGATGATGATGGGAAAACAGAGGCCCAGTCAGGTTGTGCAGAGATTGAATCTGACACTGAGGTTGACATTCAGCTATTCCCTGAAATATCACTGAATACAGCCAGTAGGCCTATGCCAACCCATTCCAGTGAGCCCTCAGATATTGGACAGGTGGAGAGTGAGACACTTGATCAGGAAAGTGTGGTTACTGTGGCTTCAGTGCCTACTGACTCTGTCAGTAGCCAAAGTGTGGGTGAGGTCCATGCAGGAAGATTGTTAGGGGTGCTTGGAGAAGGCCTGCTGTCCATCCTCTGCCTGATACAGTTGTGTCTTCCCGTGCCACTCAATGTATGTTTAGGGCCATCATGGAGGTGCAAGCACATTCAATAGGTTCTCCAAAGAAATGCTTAGGGTTGTAGATGTGGCACAGGCTGACATGTGAATGCCTCCACAGTGTTGCCAATTCAATGGATCAGATGAATGACACATTGTAATGGACAGTGCCTGTGATGGAACATCTGCTGGGAGGGGGGTGGCATCCATGTGTGTGTAGGTCAGCCTCATCATCTGATGTTAGATAACGTGGCCATGCCTGATCACATATTGGCACTACTTCCACTGCTCCATCAGTGGTTGAGGTGTTCACACCCTGATGTGACAGGCCATGGGGTCATCATCCTGGGCATCCTCCTGAGGGAAGCTTGTCCAGCAAACATCAGTCATGCTCAGGCAGAAGCAGTCTATCTGACCATGGACATGGATGCGCCAGTGCAAAGCTGGTACAACAGTGATGAACTGCCACCTCTACCATGCACGACTCACACCTGTCCAACACACCAAGACATAGAGCTAGCAGAGAGCTTGGCTGTGTTCCTGCAGACACTCATGCACCAATTTCACCTGGAGGGCTCATACAGATGCACACACAACAGTTACATGATTCAGCAGTGAAACTTAAATGTCATTTTGTCTCACTAGCCATTTGTTACTTTACCTGAATGCTTGCCAGCTTCTCTTTCTTACTCACACACACTCACTGACCTTTTGTGTCAGCCTCGACTTCCTGCCCTGCCCACACAATACCCTGTGCAAGTGATGATAACTGTGCCATATCCTTGTTTTCTCTCTTTTGGATTCAGGGATACATAACATTTGTGTCTGATGCTCAGGGTGCATAGCTGACTTAGTGTTTCTGTATCTACATTTGTGATGTTATTTTGCTAATTGTACTTTTGACATATGGAATCAAAACAATTTTTTGCATCAGTATTTTTAATAATCTTCTGAGGGTTGTGAAGTCTGAAACTGAAACATGCCTCATTACTTTCTAACTTCTCTCTTTAATGATTTTCCAGTACAAATGTATGAGGCCAAATTAAGGACATTTGGTGACCATCAGTACTTTTGAGAGGTATGAATGTGTGAATCTTTGATGCCTGAGGCCTACTACTTGATAGAGAACACATGCATTCACATAAACCTCTGCTGTCACTTGTTAATTTCTGTACAAATCACCCACCTTTTACTTGCTTACATTACCAAGTAATAACATGCAAGGATAACTCATTCATTGGTATTATTATTACACAGTACACTTCAGGTTCAACACTTAACCTTGTAAATCCATTAGTTGCAACAGTTTTATTTCAGGGCTGACTCTGTCTGTTGTTAGCAGTACACCACCATTACATGGGTAGGTAAAGGTTGTGAACATTGCCTGGCATCGATGTTACTATATGTATGTGCATGAGATGAAGGTTTTAGCCCCTTAGGTTGTGAGTGAGTGTGCTATGCATTGCCTCTTAGCAAATGCAAGGGCATATTGAGAATGCCTACGTTTGCCTACACCCACAGCATTCGCTGGTTCTCCCACTGACTCCTCACCTGCGTGTGTCTATGGTGACTTTGCCATTGGTGGTGGGATGTGTGCCTCTTCCCCTTGTTGATCTTGCTGAAGCTGTTTTCTCATGATGATGTTGTGAAGAGTGGCACAGACAGTGAATATTTCAGTACATGTATATGGATTATTCTGCAGGGCTCCCCCAGATGTATCTAGGCACCAGAACCATGTCGCCAGCAGCCCAAACACACACACTATGATATTTCTAGTTTGACTGTGTGGCTCATTATAGCATTCTTCAGCAGCTGTGTGTGCATTTCTGATGGATGTCATTAGCCATGGTTCCAGTGCATAACCTGCATCCCCCAGTAAATGACCCTGTGGGCTATCTCCCCTAGTGAACATCTGATACACCTGCGGGGTGTGCCAGATATGTGAGTTGTTTTAAGTGCCTGGGCTGCAAGTACACAAATTCAAGATGATTCCCATAGCATTACACCTGACTTGGCAGTTAATATAGTTGAAGCCCTTTCTATTTATGTAGAGCATTCCCTGTTCCCTCGGTGGTGCCTTAATTTCTATATGTGTACAATCTATCGCACCCAGTACTTCAGGGTAGTGTGCCACAGGGTAGAACTCCTGTATGTTTGTAGCCCTATCCTCAGGAGTATGGGGAAAATATATGTGGTCTCTGGCATGTTACAGCACAGCATTCAGGGATTGATGGAGGATTCTGGATGCTGATGCCTGTGACACCCCCAGCATGTCCCCTGTTGGTTTCTGAAAGGTTCCTGTAGCTAAAATTCTAAGTGCTACACATATCTTTGTCTCCACTGGTATTGGTTTCCCTCTGTTTGCCCTTGGTCTGAGCTGAGGATGACAGAGGTTGTACAGTTCCTGTAGTGCATCTGTATCTACCCTGTAGCACTCTACAATTTCCACCTCATACAGATTGTGATAAATTAAATGGGGTCTGAAAACTCTTTTCCTTCTTGACCATGGTCTATTAGCAGCAACAGTAGAATAGACTTCATCCTGTTGCACATACACATGAATTAAAGCAGCAGCAGCCCCTAACATTCTTTCTGTGTTTACTCATTTCTGTGGCTGTATTCACAGGGAAAACCAGCACTGAGTCTACATGGTTGCTTTATAGCTTGTTGAATAGATCCTCCATCTTGGATTGGTTGATTAGCACACAGTTCAGCTGCTTATGCTGTAATCAGTATGCCACAGTGTTTACTGTGGTTGTGCGGCTCTATACACCATATAGACCTGCTTACTGAATACAAATTTCTAAACCTTTCAGAAAGTTTCTACTTTGGTAATGAGAGAGTCCATCAATCAATTAGTAAGCTTCTTTCAACTAATTGTCATACACCACCTAGATCTATTTTAGTGAAATTCTTATCCCACTCAGACAAAGAACTTGTCTTAATTGCTTAACCAAAATCAGCATTAACATATTGGCAAATGTTATTAAATTTGATCATGACTATGCCATTAAAACTTTAAGGAAAAGGGGAAACAAGTTGGCCATTGATAAAACTATTACAACAAAATAACATCAGATTAGTTAGATCCTGCAGGACTCGATATATTTCAACATTTTGTTCCAAAATAAAAAAATAATCTAAAACTAAGTGCTGAATTGTAAAGAACAATTAAGTACAGTTGTATACACTTACCATAAAATGTAAAGGTGCACAGTAGGAGTGTTGTGCAGTCATTATTAACAAAGATACATATCTTGCTGCTTGCAGTAGCCCTCAGTTAACTTGATTAACAAGTCTTGGGTCCTGAGTCAGATGCTGTCCCTTCTTCCATGATGTCAGGTCGAGGGGGGGTATAAAACATGCAGCTGATGCCATTATGTAGTTTTTTAATGGGAAGCAATTAAATCTATAATTACAAGGATATACCTCCAACAAAAAAGCAGATACAGCAAAAAGCTTTTTGAGAATAGTAAGGGACAGTAGAGGTATAGCCAAAAGAAGAAAGGGGGCTGGAGGGAGGGTAACCAGAACTGCAACAGTGAATACACTCGAACATCTACATTTATGTTAAGTGTACACAACTGTACTATGTTCTTCATGTTTTACTGTTGCAGTCATTACATTTGGGTAGATTCCCAAAGCTACGGTTGGGAGGAGGAATTTAAATAGAATTAGGACCAGCTATAAGACCCTGCAAGACTGCAGTGGCAAAGCCAGCTCTGGATTTAGAGAAAATTGGCAAATGATAATGCTTGGTGAAAGTATGTACAGAACTCCAGATAGCAGCTTCTAGGATGTCCCTGGTAGGAACGCCCCTGAGAAAGGCTGTGGAGGTAGATGCAGCACTGGTTGAATGGGGTCTGATGCCCTGTGGGATAGGTTTTCCATGGTGCTTATAGCAGAAATGAATGCAATGGTCTGTCCATTTTGAAATGGTTTGCTTTGTAATAGCTTTCCCCTTCGTCCCTGCAGCAAATGCCACCAGCAGTTGTTCAGATTTCCTTTGAGGTTTAGTCCTGTCCAAGTAAAATCTAAGTTGTTTGTGCATGTCTAAGGAGTGCAGTATCCATTCCCCTTTTTTTTGTGGGTTAGGAAAGAAGGTTGGCAAATGAATGGACTGATTAAGAACCACACTAGATACCACCTTGGGCATGAAGGAGGGATTGGTTCTGTGGGACACCCTGTCCACATGAAAGATGATGAAAGGCTCTACTGCCATAAGGGCCTGTAATTCAGATACCCTTCTTGCATAAATGATTGCTAAAAGGAAAGCTGTTTTCCAGGAAAGGAATTTTAAATCTGCAGTAGCAGCTAGCTCGAAAGGAGGGAGAGTGAGTTTCTGCAAGACAAAGTTAAGGTCCCAGGCTGGAGTTGGAGCTCTCCTGGGTGGCCTTAAATTTTTTTCCCCACTGAGGAACTGCTTGAGCAGTGGGTGAGAGAAGAGGGGGAGGCTCTGTGCTGTAATGAGCTGAAATGGCTGAGGCATGAATTTTGATGGAGGGCAGTTTAAAGCCCTAATGGCCAAGGTTGCAGAAGTGTAAACCTTCTTACCCCATCTATCCAGCGCCCTGGAGTCTCTATCAGAAGGTGTAGGATTTTTAGCAGTAGAAGCCTTAATGCCCTTGGGTCCCTGTGAAATAGTCTCTGGATCCGCAATAGGATTTTTAAAAAGAAACTTGTGTGAATCAGGAACCCTGTAATATCTGTCAGGTTTTCTGGGAGCAGGAGGCAAAGAATCAAGGGCCAAACTAGATTCCGAAAAGGCATCATCAACAATGTCTAGTACAGGAGGTATAGCTAAAGGCCTATGCTGAGGCAGGAGTAAGAAATCCCTAAGCCTCTTATTTGAATCAGAAAAATCCTGGCTTTCCCAGTGGAAATGTTCCCTTAGAGTGTGTAAGGTTTCACTAAAAGAAAAATCCTCTGGAGGGGAAGCAGAGGGAATAGAGTCCTCTGCATCAGTATCCTCATAAGTAGATAAGGGCAAATCCAGATCATCAGAAGAATCAGAAATATCAGAATCCTGTTCAGAAGATTCATAAACAAGTTCAGCCCTAGGTCTCTTAGAAGGGGGGTTGGCTTCCCCTGATTAGAGTTATAAGATCTTCAGCCATTCTTATCATTTGTTTTTTAGGCATAGAGGCCTGAGCATGCGGCCTGGCCGTCGGTTTCTTAGGCATGGTTCGGGATTTAGGCCAAAATGAAGAAGGAGGTGTTGGTTTAATATGCAAGTCCATAGGCCTGAATACACCCTCAGAAGCCAGTGCCTGCACAGCGGCTCTGGACCCATCCAAGGTAGAGACAACTGCAGGTTCCACAGTTGAACCATCTCGCAGCATACCGGACTCCGAATGGGTCTCAGTAGAGGCCTGCAAATCAGAAGTAGCGGGTATCAGGAGCTGCAAAAGCACCTCACTGAGTACCGGTGAACTGGTGACTGGCTTAGGAGAAGCGTCATCCGCAGCTTTGGACCTAGGCGGCCTGTCTCTGTCTTTATCTTTGTGTTTTTTCAGAATCCCGGCAGTCGGATGGCTAACCGATGACATTTCTGGATAATTAAACTGAGAACCGAAATATTCAGAGGTGAAAATATACCGGTGATGGATAGTCCGCTGATTAAATAAAGCACAAAACTGATAGCAAGGTATGTCGTGGTCGGGGCCCAGGCAAAGAATACAGTACGAATGAAAATCTTTATGAGGTATTTGCTTTCCACAAGTAATGCAATCATTAACTTTTACTGACATCGGTAAGGAGCAAGAAAAACTTTCCCCAATGGGGTACTTCGCTTTAGTTGAAGACTTCAGTTCTGAAACTCAAAAACAAAAATTTCAGGAGTCGGACGACCGGCACTTGCGAACTGCTTCTGCTTTGGGCACTGCACGGCAAGAAAGATGGATGTAATGGTGTCGGCTGCATGTTTTATACCCCTGATGACCTGACATCATGGAAGAAGGGACAGCATCCAATGCAGGACCCAAGATTTTGTTAATCAGGCCAACTGAGAGCTACTGCAAGCAAATAACCCCAAATGTAATGATTGCAACAGTGAAACATGAAGAACATCCTTGTAGTACTTGATGAAGATATGGATTTGTAACTGCTTTACTTAAAAGAGCATTTGAGAAATCCATCTGGGTTGAAGCAACCTATAGAAAATAGAAAATAACTCAATCTTCATCTGTGTCTATGACTGTCAAGAGTAAGAAAAAGACACCTATTGTAAAATGTGTTTATGTGTGTGTTGTGCTCTCCTAGGCTCATTGTAAAATAATTAATCTATTGCAGGTATTTCCTCCCTGAATATCATTTCTCATCAACTACTTTTTGAATGTTTTTGAATGTGTTGTGGAGGTTTTCTCCTCAGGCCTCTGCTGAAAATGGGCCATTGGCTCATTCAGACTATCCCAGTTACCAAAGGACAAATAAAACAAATAAAATAAATCATTTCACAGTTTCAGTAAAAAAAGCAAAGTCACAAGGCAGGACCTTTACATAAAAGTAGTGCTGTAATTTTATATGAGTTTAATGAAACACTTATAATCCAAAAAGTTGCTTCATAATATAGCATTCTTAATAAGCTTCTTCTTATTAAAAGTCATATACTACATTAATTTCCCTTACATGCGCTCAAGCAGCATGATGCTGACTATGTTGGATGTTTAACTTTATTACATATTTACTTTACTATAGTTCCAAGGAAGCAATCTTTAGTATAATTGCTACTCTGGTCTTAGTAAGAGCTCATATTATTGACTTTTACTGTTTTTTATTTATAAACTGCTTTTATTTTAACAAATTTGGTTGTTTGACAGTACTAGGTAGTTATGCTGTAGATGTAACAGTATGCATTTTTTCTATCTTTACATCTGTTGTATGTGGCCACCAGGGTTCTGTTTTGTTAAAAAAAAAAAAAAAAAAAAAAAAGGCGATGAAGTGGAATAATGAACAACTTACTCAGCCTTAATGTTATTCCTGCCTGGGATGCAAGCTGCTGGACTTGTGCTTTTGTTGCCCTTCCAGATGCTAGTCTGATGAGTAGTGCTTCTTTTGGGTTTCTTGCAGCCGTTGTTTGTTTGTATATGTATATGTTTCCGCTTGTCCTTGGGATGTCGCACGTTATTGCTTCATTAGGAATTTTGTACATCCTTATTAGGAATTTTGTACATCCTTAATGGTGAAGAGCTGGTGCTTCTTTTGCATTTAACTGCATTAGTAGTCAAACAAGTAACAAAATGTGCACTGGTTTCATTACAGTTCAATACAATGCATAGAAATACTGTAGTTAACTATACAGAATAGAATAAAAGCAATAAAATAACCAATCCAAAAATAGGTATGCTCACTGTTTATTATACAACACACAAAGCTTTTGGGTTTTACCCTTCATCAGTGCTAACAATCAATTAGCAAAATCCACCTTTATAATAAAATCACACGAGCACATGACACAGCCAACCAATCATACAACTATAGTGAAATCAAGAAATATTTAAAAATATATTCTAAAACATACAAAAATTTATACAAAAAGTTTCAGTGACATTGCATTTGCTTTTTTGCTAAAATAGGCTTAATACTAACAGGAGGCACATCATCTTGTAATTTCAATATCCAGTTACATTCTCTTACTTCCAAAGCATTGTTTATGCCACCTCCTCTGATGTTCTTATAAGCAACATCCATAATGCTAAATTTAAATTTATGAGTTGTGTCTGTATCCAATATCTGTTTAGCTAAGACATTTGTTCTGATACAACTACGTATATCTGATTTATGCTCAATTATACAGCCTTTAAGTTTCCAACTGCATTTGCCTACATAAAAGCAGGTACATTTTCAGCATGTCCCGAAATAAACCACAAATGCAGTATTACAAGTGGCTTGACAAAAAAACTCATAGCTTATAGGTTTTATTTGTTACTGGATGCATAAAAATGGTGTCACATATGATGTCCTTTACAACAACTACAGCTGTAACATGGGAATGTCCCAGTCTTACTAACACCCTTATTTACATTAACCATCTTAAAATCCTTATAACATAATCTCCTTTTTAAATTCAAGGAATTCCTATATGCAAACTTTGGTATTTCATCTTTTAAGCTTCTTAGTTCAGGCATGGAAGTAAGAATATTCCATTTCCTTTTTATAATTTTTGCACTTCCTGGTTCTTATATTATAAGTAGTCACATATCGTATGTTAGCCTCATTTAAAGAATTCTTTTCACTCACTAGATCAGCTATACCAAGTTCACTAAAGTAAAGGGGAGCTATTTGTCCCCTTTGGGTAACTGTATTCATCATTTCTGTTACCATCAGCTCATTATATCCCCTTTCCTTAAATTCTAAAGCTAATTCCCTCATTTGCTCCAAGCATATAGTCTCGTCAGTATTCAGTCTACTGACCCTCATAAGCTGTCCCTTAACTATACCCTTAAAAATATGAGGGGCATGCATGCTCCCTCTATGGGTGTACTTGTTGGCATGAACATGTTTCCTATGGATATTTGTAGTTAACAACCCCATACTTTTATCTATTTTATATTTAAATAGTTAATAGTATTGGGTGAATAGTTCATTTTAAACTTTAACAACGATGTAGTATTCAGAACCAAAAATCAAACTAGCCATAACAAATGTTTAAAATCCCTTCATTCCTCTATCTCTAAATTTTTATGGTCCCCCAAATCAATCAGAATTAGCTATAGAAGATTAACTCTTCCCAAAGGGAACCGACCTGATTTTAAACTCTATTACAATATTATCAATAGTAACAACATACTAACAATATCTGATTATGCTCCCAAGTTATCTATTTGGTCCCCTATATGGGCAAAACTATACTATAATTATATTAAAACATTCAGTTTTAATATCAAAGCTCTCCCCTTCCTCAATACCGAAAACCTAAAAAAACTTGTTACACTCACCTATTAAACATAAAATAACTATTCTTCAAAAGATTTTCAAATCACTGAAACTGTTCAATGCTTTTAATACCTTACAACCACTTCATCGCAATCCCAACCTTAAATTGAACTCCAAAATGATCTATCTAGATAAATACCCTCTTATTAGAGAGTTAGCTATACCCAACCTCTTTCCTTTCAAAAATAATTTCCTAACTGATATAAGGCTACACATGTCTCTTCCCAAAAGCTATACAATCATCTTGAGACAAATCCTTGACCTTTGTTGTAAAGCTTTGGAAGATACTTCATTAATTTTTAATGACATAAAAGCCTGCAAATCCATATGGAATCTCATTTTACATAACAAGAAAATGATCTCTAATTCATACAAACTTATTCTTTCTATCTGAACCCAAAATGAGTTAATCTTTTCAAACTATTGGAAAGACCAACATCCTTCCATCTCTCCTAACCAAATCACCCAAGCTATTCAACTTTCCTTGAAACTTATCCCCATTAAAAAACTTAACTACACCCAAATTATGATTTTGAATAACTCGTACCTCACCCCTTCTATACTCTCTAAAATCTATCCCTCTTCCTCTCCTCTCTGTTTACATTGTATCAACCACAAAGCTGACTTGCTCCACATTTTTTTGGAGCTGCAAATGCTCTTACAGACTCTGGTGCTCCCTTAGAGTACAACTGGAAAAGATGGGATATGAGAAAACGACTCTGTCTTGGAAATTCGCAATATTGCATATCCCTCCTACAGGATTGTCCAAACTCCAGATTCGTGTCTTAATAATACTCTTTATCCTTACCAAATTCTACATCACTCTTAACTGGAAGGACAGATCTCTACTCACCTGGGATAGATTTAAGCAACTGGCTATCAAACACTTACTTGCCCACAAATATCTGATCTACACTCAAAAACTTCACTCACATTTTACTAAATATTGGGACACAGTAATTGCCCTCACATTAACTTAACTATATTAACTTCTCTTCTTTGTTGGACATAAGGCGTATCTGTAAATAGTTACTTGTTATAAAGAGTTTATTTGTATTTTTGTATTTTTTACTTAGTATTGCTTGTTATTATTTTGCATTGTATTATATTAAAAATTGTTAATAAAAAGTTTAAAAAAAACAACAACGTAATATTGTTTAAATATTCCACATATTCCTTTAAGGTTTCTTTACTACCTTTCCAAATTAAAAAACAATCATCTATGAATGTTTTATATAATAAGACATTAGTATTAAGATGACTCATCACTATAAATAATTTCACTCTCCCACTGAATTAATATTAAGTTTACATAGCTGTTGGCCATGGGAGTTTCCATGGCCACACCTGCAATTTGTGGATACTGCTGACATTCAAAAAGAAATATATTTTTAGTTAGTATCATTTCAATCATATAACAAATATTTTATATTTTATTTCCTACCATATCCCTACCATAACCCACCTAAGTGTCATGTTTAATCATAGCCTCACCACAGGCTTCGTGCCCACTAAGTGGCACACAGCTACAGTTATCCCACTCCACAAGGGAGGATCCACCTTGGATCCCGGGAACTACTGTCCCATCAGTCTGACAAGCCTGATCTGCAAGGGCATGGAATGCATTATCATGGAACTTATAAACAAAGACATTGGCAACCTCCAGACACTGGATCCCACCCAGTTTTTGTTTGTGAAGGGCCGATCTTGTCTCCTGAATCTGACTGACTTCTTCTCCAGAGCTGTGGACGAAAGTAAGGAGGTCCAAACAGCCTATCTGGATCTCGCCAAGGCCTTTGACACCATCCCCCACTCTGGAATCATAGATAAACTTACTAAGCTGGGCATAAATCCCTACGTCACTCGATGGGTTGCCAACTGGCTTACTGACAGAACTCAGACTGTAAAAGTAGCCGACTCCAAATCCAGCTCCAGACAAGTGACAAGTGGAGTACCTCAGGGTTCAGTCCTGGGACCACTCTTGTTTGGCATCTACTTCTCTGAAGTACAGGCCAACACTAAGGGACTCTGGCTAACAAAGTTTGCAGATGATATAAACTGGGAGCCATTATTGAATCCCCAAATGATGTGGATATTCTACAAAAGGGCCTTACAGAAACAGATGCCTGGTGCCAGAGCCATGGGCTCAAGCTTAATGCCAAGAAATGTATAGTCATCCCCTTTGGAAAAAAACATGTACCCATGAACTACCACATAGGTGGCAGGACACTAAACATCGAAAGTGTGATGAGAGACTTAGGGACACAAGTGGACAGTGGTCTCACTTTCGATAACCACATCACCACAACAGTCAGGAAATCCTTCTACGTGGCATACCTCATCACTAAGGGCTTTTCATCCAGGAAAAAGGAGGTCATTGTCCCACTATACTCATCCCTCATTAGACCCATTATAGTGTATAATGCCCCATTTGGTATATACCTCACAAGACATCTGCAACAGCTGGAAAGGCCACAGAAATACCTCACTAAAAGAATCACAGGCCTAAAGCAGATGCCATATGCTGACCGTCTAAAAAAACTCCAGCTATACTCTGTGGCATATTGTCTACTCAGAGGCGATCTCTGCTTAACATACAAGGCCATGTCAAACCCTGAGCTGTTAGACATGCTCCACTTAAAGAAATCCCAATCCCTCAGAGCCACACGCTCCAGGGATCTAAACCTTATCATCACAATGAACAAAACATGCTGGAGGGATAGGTTCCTGAGAGACTCCCCATACTCTGGAATAGACTGCCCATACATGTCAAGCAGAGCACCTCATTGGCCCTCTTCAAAAGGAAACTTGATGATTGGATGGGAGATAGGAAATTCATCCTGGGGATCATGTCAGTCGCCCTGCTAGACAGGGGCCCAGAGAAGTAAAAATTGTAGGAAAAAAATTCCAGGGAATTGTTATGGCTAGGCTTGCATAGGCCTTAGGGCCGATAGCCTAGTACCAACCTATGAACCTATATCTGTATTTATACATAAAAAACACGAATAGCATTTATCCCATATTCATTGGGAATCACAGTAAACAATGAATTTATATCAAGGGTGACCAACAGATATTCATTAATATCATTAGTGCTATACCAGTTACATAATATAGTCAAAAAGTTAGCTGTATCTTTTAAAAAGCTTTTTACAAAGAATCAAATATTTACTTAAAGTAGCCTGTATATAAACATATAATGGTTCTGTGATCCATCCCCTCCCTGAAACAATAGGCCTCATGGAGGGTGGGCCATTGATTTATGGATCTTAGGCAATCCATAAATTACTAGTGAAACAAGTAACAGAATGCTCTGTAAAATATAGGAAGCAAAATGTATGTGTTTTGAAGGGTTTAGAGTATGTGACAATCTGCATGCACTGAGAATGTACTATGCATAGGAATGTGACAGTCTGCACGTAGTGGAAAAATACTGAGTATTGGGACTGTTAGAAAAGTGGTAAACAAGTACATATATAGAAGTGTATCCAATTTTCTTTTTCTGCCTAGCAATATGTGCCTTCCTCATGTTTAAAGGGTAACAGGGAATTACCTGATTGGTAGATGGTGCTTTCCCCTTATGTTATTGGTCTAAACAGTATTGTATCATCAGCATTAACAAAGTGTATATAAGCTACTGATTTCCTTTATTCTGGGAGTCTCCCTATTGATTTCCAAGACTCCTGCATGTGTGCCAGTAAAGGATTCTTCTAAAGAGAGAAGTTGTGCCTTTTCTTTGTTGTTATTTCAAAGTATAATTGCTGATTAATATAACAGTGCATTGGTTTCATTATAGTTCACAGTTTTCATCTTCTCATTTAAGAACTGATCTACACTACTTAAAGTCACAAAGTACATCCAAATCAAATATGCCCAGGGTGCTGGCATAAGTTAGTAAACATATGTTGTTAGATAAACTTCAATTAAAAAAAATAAAATTATTTAAAGTGATTTAAATGCTTATGAATAAATAAGAAGTTATGTACTCACCATAAAGTTCCATCTGAGTAGGTAGTTCATTTGTCTGCAACCTGTGGGTCTTGGATCCGATATCGGATCCGAGCCGGCAACTTGTTTCAAGCTAATGTGAGCTCCTGCTAACCCTCCATGACCTCAGATCGAGTTTGCCCTCAATATATATCCAACAAAAGGATATCTAACTACCAGTAGATCCAATGAACTACCTCAGATGGAACGTTATGGTGAGTACATAACTTAATCTCTAAGTAGGATGTTCATTTGTCAGCAACCTGTGAGACAGAGTCCCCAGCTACCTGCACCTTGGGTGGCCATCATGGAAGGATATTAAGTTTGTAGTGGTTAATAAAGGTATGAGATGAAGCCCCCCAAAGTGGCTGCAGATCATCATCCAATAACTCTAGACTTGAAGGCGGCAGCATGAGGTGCCGGGGGGGTGGAATGAGAACTCCTTCGAAATCCAGTGAGATAAAGATAGTTTAGAGATAGCTTTCCCAAGTTAAATTTAGCTGGTCAGATTGTTATTCTGATATTTAGGGAGAAAAACCGAAAATAATGATTGAGTTATGTTGGTTTCTGATGCTATCTTGGTACACTCTATCTGGGTGAAAGATCAGTAAAGGAGGCATCACAGAGAGAGCTTGCTCCTGACACACGTGGAGCAGTCAAGGCTTGAAGAACCTACAGGGGTCAGTAAAAGGCATCATGTCCCACATGGTAATGTGATATAGCTGCCAATTGCACTTTGACAGTTGAACAACCTTCTTGAAAGAGTTCAGTTAGGAAGTCTAATATGGATGGAGAGGAGCATAAGGGATCTAGAGATCGATGTGCTCCACCCAGAAAAAAATTTCCATTTTTACTGTGGTACACTTTCCTGGTGGATGGAACTGGAGCAACCAAGCTGTCAGTTTCAGATTGTCCAGGTTTGGAGTAGGTGAGACCACAGGTAAGGGAACCAAATTTGCCGAGGCCAATGGGGGGGCAGGATCGATCATCTCCCCCCCCAACTGTGAGGCTTCTGTAAGAGTTGTATCATTAGTGGTTGTTTGATGGAGGTGAATATCTGCTTCACTACTAGTGGATTGCTTGTCCGCTAGGATGTTGGTCCTCCCGGAATGTGCGTTGCAATCAGAAAGCGGGAGGAGGAGATCTCATTCCCACGTTTGTTGATGTACCAGACCACCGACATGTTGTCCGACTGATTTTGCAATCGTCCCTGTGGGAGGAGTCCTGAAGTGCTTGTATGCCAACAGCACACTCACTCTCATCTCCACGTTGATGCAGGGAGGAGGTCTCTCTGTATCGCGCCGTGCCTTGGACTGTCCTGCCTGAATAATGCCCCCCACACCCGGAGCGGAAGCGTCCGTGGTCGCACCCGGGGGAGGAGAGGTGCAGAAGACCATTGCACTAGAAGAGTCCATTGCGAAGTTAGGAAGGCTCGAACTCTCTGGTGTCTATTCTGGCACCTATGAATTCTATGACCTGCGTTGGAGCCAGTGAGATTTGTCGGCGTTGATAGTAATGCCTAACTGTGGGGCTAGGCGGGAGAAAGAAGTGCCTTGTTGGTGCGCGTCAGGAGCCAGTCGTCCAGGGCGGGAAAGACCTGTATTCCCTGGAGTCTCAGGTGGGAATCACTGCCTTGTCCATTAAAATGTGGTAGTCTATGGAGCACATCCAATCGCTCTCCTTCGGAGAATAGATTGAAGAGTGACCATCCGGAATTTTTCCTTGGTTACACACAGGTTCAAGCGGAAAAGGTCTAGATCGGGTCTCAAGTCCCCGTCTTTTTGGCACCAAAAACCTGGAGAGTAGAACCTCCGAGCTGGTCTTGGGGATGGGCTGGATGGCTCTTTTTCTAGCAGCTGCTGCATCGGGGAGGTTCTTGGATGGGGGGGGAGTAATGTGGTTTTTTTACCCTCTCTGGATATAAATGCAAGCACAAGCACCTCTGTGTGTGATACTGCCTCCAGAGTGGATCAGCCGGGCAAGATTTTCGAACCACATCTTTCTTCTGACCCTTGGTTCCTCAAAGAAACCGAGGGGAGCGACTAGGCCTGCTCCGCTAACGGCCAGCCCCCCTCTGTGGCGTGTGACAATAGCCGCATAGCCGCGTGAATCATAAGATCCGCTGCATCCTGATGACATGTGCCATATTAGTTCGAGACCTTACCAATGTGATTGGTCTGAGGGGGCTAAGAGAATCTATCCGGCAGGACACCCAAGAGGTAGACTGGCCTGCCCAATGCGCCTCCAGACACGTGACTGCCAGAGGAAGACTTGGGGGGCACCCACCACCTCTGATCCTCAGTGTTCCAAAGGAGACATCTGCGGGGAACTTCCTCGGGGACTGGTCCGAGGAGGCCCATCAACAAAATCTTGTGTTCATGGAACCATCTGAGGCTGTCAGAGGCCAGGTGGCCCTGGCCTGGAATCCTGGAGGCCGCCCAGAGCAGCAGGAAACAGAGCCCTCTCCACACATCATCAAAGGAGGAGGAGCCACTCTATGGATCCCCAAGTCTGCATCGGATAAACTAAAAGTAGATCTCGAGGCCGAGCAGGCCTGGAATGCGTCTAGTGCCATGACGACCTGGACGACTCCCTCCCTCGGGCCCTCCTCGGGGAAGGGAGAGGAGGAGGCGAGGAGGGGAGGAGGAGGAGGGAGGGAGGCAGTGGCTTAGCTGCAGGATGTTAATATATCCGACACCCAAGACATACCTGCTGTATGTTTTTACAATCTCTTTTATATGCTTTTAATGGCTAACACCTCCATATCATCCTATGTTTTTTACTCATCTATGTTTAATGAGATACTAAGTTATTTGTTTAATCTAAGTTAATTTTAATACATTGCCAGAGCTGATATATTATTATAAGAGAGAAAAGGGACAGGGGAGATCATGGTGGGTTGGTGGGGTTGGCATAATGGTAAAGACACTTACCTCACAGACAAAAGGTACAGAATTTGATTCTCCCCAGGAGACTTAACAAGTCCCCTGTGGTTGTTAGCCTGGTGTATACCTATGAGAAAAAGGTGGAATGGTTATTAGTAACAAAGCTTTCTTTTGCAGGTTTGATATAACCTTGCAGGAATTTTGTCACTGTGATACACATAGAACTCTAGATTTGTTTTGTTGGTACATAATGTTGGATTTTTGGTTTAGTTATAGTTTTTGTTGTACTCCTTTGTTTTGTCTAAACTGTTGCCCACTGGATCTCTGACTTTTCTTCCTATCTGTTTAATGGTTGTGTTTTACACTTGAGAGCAGGGGGTGTTTGATGAACTAATGAGATGTTTGGTCACATTGGTTCATTCTGCTACATAAAACTAACACTGGCTTGGGTGTCAGTGCTTCTTACCACTTGCTTCCCCACAGTTAATTCTGAATTTCTTATGGTAGTAACACACTTACAGGGGGAAGCACACATTTAACAATTTTCCTATGTCTTTATGCAGTCATTGATTTCTAGAATGACAGATGGAGAGTTATATCCTTAATACATTAAAAATCTTTGTGTTAGGGGTCTGTATAATATATGTAAGTTTTTTAAATAAAAAACATATAAACTCTTGCATGAAGTTTTTGTATCTTCTCAGTATATTCAGATGTAATTTTCTTTCTATTGCTGTTTAACTGCACCTCCTTTTCATACTGAGAGATGCGGATTAAGTTGCTATGAAATATTAATAGGTCTTATATCACTGCTTTATGCAAATCCATTATTAAATTATTGATTTGAACAGTTCTTTTGCATGCAACAAATTGTAGTCATTTCTGTGTTTGACCTTGACTCAGGTTGAGCTCATATTGTGAACTTGTCAGTTATTATATATTTTTAGCTGATTCCTTTCTGCATGGCTTTGTTTTTGCTGTGCATTATTCCTTTTATGTAGCATTTAGAGTTTGTCTTTCAGTAAAGGACATGGCTGAAAATGATCATTTGGAATGACTCATTTAATTTATGTAATAGGTTCATTTACCTTATCCTTTTAAAGTATAATATATAATGAATAATATGGATTGGCCACTTGATCAGGTTTATTTTAAATTGTTTGTGCAACATAGTATATTTTATGGCTGATGGGGGTCATTTTTTCTTTTTCTATTTATTTATCATTTGTTGACCAGGTTAGTCCCACTAGGCTTGTGGTCTGTTTTCAGATGAGACCTGAGGTTGTATTTCTACTTCTGGGGGAAATTTGGCAAGGGCATTGGGGAACTCCTCCTATTCTTTTTGATAGGTGCTGTGGGATCTTTTATATCCCTGTTGGCTACCACCAACTCAGGCAGATAGGACTTCAGTTTAATGTCTCATCTAAAGGATGACACACTCAGAAGTGCAGATCTGCATAGGACATGTTGTTAGTACCCTGTATTCATTTTGTGATTAACCTCTGTGGACATTGCAGTTGTTGCATGTGCCTGATCAGGAACATACTAAAGGGGGCATTGTACTCAATGATGGGTCTGCACATGGCTGAGTACAGTGAAACAATGACATCCTTGGACCTAGATGTCATACTCTTGCTTATAGGTTGAGCAACACAGAATGATTTCCTTACTACCTTGGACACATTAATCAAAATCCAGGTTACTGTCTGCTACATATGTCCAAAAATCCCTGACTACTGGATTTGATCTTAGGGGTGTGTTATCAATGAGGTAGTTTCCTGTGGTAGCTGACTTCTCAAAGGGTACTATTATGCAGCTCTTGACACTGATTTATAAACTGTGTTTATGACACCAGTTATTTGTCTGTATTAGCCCATCCTGGAGGATATTAGTGTCTTGGGGGATTTTATGACTTTATGACTGCTGCCAGGTTGCAGTCAGCAGCATACTTGGTCAGCCAGTGGCCCTTGGTATTGGAATTGACTTCTGAAAAGTAGATGCCAGAAAGGAGAGAACCCAGCACTAAACCCTGAACCCTGAGGGTATCTGCTAGTGACCAGCCTCTTTGTGGAGGTAGACTCCTCTATCCTAACTTCCTGGGTCCTATTTAAGAGCCATCTGGCAATCCAGCATGTAACATAGGGGTTTGTGCCTAATTTCCTGAGTTTGTTTTCAATGCCAGTGTGAAGTACTGTATTAAATGCATTAGCCAGGTCAGTGCAGACAGTATGCACCATTTTGGCCTTATCCATTGCCTTGGTGACCTTCTCAAAAAAGTCTACCAGACTGAATATGTATGATCTTCCCTTGACAAAACCAAACTAGGTTGGAGCCAGTGACTGGAGTTTTCTAATGTCATTATTAATCATTTATATGATATTTCCTTCCATGGCTTTGCATATGAGACTAGTCAGACTAATGCATCTGTAGTATCTGGAGTCCATAGAAAACCTACCCTCATGCAGAGGGATGACTGTTGCAGTCCTCTACTTATATTGCACAAAGCCTGACTGGAATATATGGTTAATTAATGACTCCAATGGTCCTGATAGAGTATGTTTCATGTTACTTAGGTGGCATCATGGGATATTATTAGAGTCCATCAATGCAGTTCCCATGGCCTTTAATAGTGTATTAAGGACCTGTTCCCTAGTGATGGTTGGAGGATTTGTATTTAATGGTATTTCTTGAAGGTTGAACAGGGAGGGGTAAGACTGGAGCTGAATTTGTCAGCCAGTAGATTTGCTATATCTTCTGGCTCCATGTAGGTTGCTGTATTCACAATTACCTCTGCACATTGTTATGTACAGCCTTTGGGGTTATGGACATAGGTAAAGAAAACTTTGTGGTTGTCCTTTCGCATATGCAGCTTTGTACATATGCATTATTCAAGACATTTCTGTGAAATTAATGTTATTGTGCTATATAAAATGTATTACATATATTGTACATTTTGGAATATATTGTATATATGTTTTATTTATGATTTACAGAGGGGAGGGATATACTGCATCTTACTTAAACTCTAAGAACTCTAATTTTTGCTTGACTATGATAATTTTGACATATCATTTTAAATTAATTTTAATTAGTTCACATGATTGCATTTCAAATATGTTATCATTAATTTGTAATCAAGACTGGCTTTTCCTTCTAATTACACTTGGACATTTTGAAATATGGAATTAGCATATATTATGTGACTGGTAATTTTGTAGTATATGTTTGGGGTTTATTATGTATATACACTACAGGGCCTCCACATCTATTTTGACTTTTTTACTTCTTGGTCTTGGATAGGTTTATAGTGGTACTTTGTGTCATCTGCAGATTTCTCAGATATTGCTAGTAAATAATTGCATCAATGGCATCTTTGAATATTAATATTTATTTATTTTATTTATTTATTTAACGTTTTTAATATAATATGCCCTCGGAGTTTTAGAACCCTGATTCCAGAAATAACAAACAAATGTACTAGTTGCATAAGAGATTATAATTGATATTCCAGTCTTGGACTCAAATCTGAAATAAAAATATGGAATTAAATTTTATTTTTAAATGTTAATGGATTCAATTGAAATCAAGAAGAAGGATTATAGTACATATTTAAACCTCAATAAACCTCAAATACCTCTCTTACAAGAAACTCACGTAACTAATTCAGAGCAAGGAAAGAGTATCTAGGCCAGTTTCAGCCTTTATGTTATTCTTCCATTAAAAGTTAAAGGAGTGAATGTTTTGTGGAGGAATATTGCTATAAAGCCGATTCTATTCAAGTATGCTGATAATGGCAATAACAGAATACTGATACAGGGTTTTGACATTAGCAAATATATATTGGATTCCAGTATGGGTGCAGGTAAAGCCAAAAGCCATTTAGTTATACTATTTAGTAACATGAAAAAATATATATAACATTAAAAGGTGACTTTAATTGCAGTTTTGTTTAAAAAAGAATTGTACAACTTCAAGCTGTTAAAACTTTGATTATGCTTTTGAATATGAAAGATGTGTTTTCTATAAAAGCTACTGTTTCTTCTATTTATTCTCTTTACTCTTATGTATTTGGAAACCAGTCAAGAACAGAAAAAAATATTCATTTCAAATTAGCTGACATCCAAGGTAAAACATTTTAAAATATTCCCAGGTCCTTTTTCAGATCATAGTTTACTTATGTTACATATTAATATTGGAAGACTAGCAATGATAAATGGACTCCCTGATTACATCTAGTGAAATTGAGTTTTACTTAAAAGACTAACTCAACTACAGGCATAAATAAAACTGTGATTTGGGTCTCCTTAAAAAACATATATTTTATAGGTTCAGTATAGTTTGGATTAGAAATATAATTAAAGACTAGGTAATAAAGCAATAGAAACTCAGGAGATGTTACTCTCAGCAAAATCTTTACAACAAAAGGGAAAAAAAAGCTCACTTGTATCAGGTTAATTCTCTAAACAAAAAAATATCAAGAGCTTCTTTTTCAAAAATCAGCTTTAGCTGGAGAAAAATTAAAATGTGCATCTTGCTCTTTGTCACTTATCCATATCCATACAATAGGATTCACAAAGAACCTTAGTGCTCGCTTTAAGGCTCTGTTTCCACAATGCAGAGATTTCTGATTCAGAGACACATTAGCCACACTGATTAAAGACCATATTATTGGCTATTTTGCATATCTCTGAATCGCTGTTAACTACGGTGAGTGCAGATCAGCAGTTTCCTGTGGTAGTTAACAGTGGCTGCCACATTGTGTTAGCATCCCCCAGTCACTCTCCCACACACAAATAGGTAGTAAAACACATGAACACAGTCCACATAGCCCATACCTGTCCATGTTATCAGAACATTAATAATGGCTCCTTTTTTCTCTGCTCTATTAATTTATGGATGATTAAAGTGTGCCCTTAATGCCAGACATTTAAGTTTCACAGCAAAATATTGCATGATAACTATAGGAATCAATCAGTGGAGGTTAGAAAAGATTGGGAAGAGACATTAGGTAAGCAAGTTACAAGGGAATAATTTGGGGACATATGTTTGGCTCCCAAATATACAAGATCTAGGAGGTTTACGATTTTTGCCTGGAAGTGTTTGCATACATACATTATACACCAAGCAGACTCCAAAGAATCCTTCCCAGGTAGATAGCAAATGGTGGAGGTGTAGTGGTGATGAAAGAGGTACCTGAGCACATAGGATCATAGGATCATAGGAGTCCCTTATACGCCTAGCCAAGAGTTTAGCCCATATTTTGACAAATCAGCACCCGATGCCCCTATCCAGCAGGGACATGGGTGGAATACAAGGGGTATATTTTCTGTTTCCCATCCAGTTGTCCAGGATGCACTTAAAAAGGGTTAATGAGGTACTCTACTTGATGTGGAGATCTACTTCATAGATGGGGAGTCTCTGGGACACAAATCTGTCCCGCCAACAAGTCTTGTTGATGTCACAGGCATGTGTTCTCAGAGTGTAATGAGTTGTCAGACTTTCAAAATTCCCTACTACTCTGCCAAGAATACTGGGTAAGCAAATGAGTGTAACTAAGGAAATTATTTTTTGAGCTATGATACAGAATCTGAATTGCCCAGAGATAGTAAGGCTGCCCAAAGATAGTAAGGTTTAATGTTGATGGCTGCCAAAAAAAATCAATTACTAGAAAATGGAAATCAAAGTCTAAACCAATCATACCTGAAGTAGTGAATACTGTAACAGTGATAAAAGAACAGAAAGTGAGATGTTTAGAAAAGGGTGGGAGTAAATTACATAGGAAATTGTGGAAACAACAGAGGCAGAAAAATGTTTTGGAAGAGGAATGAGGTTTAGGAGATGTCAGGAACTGAACAATTTATGTAATGTTGGATTGATTATGTTGTATAGAACAATAATTGTGATGCATAATGTTTGTAAACATTAACTTTTCAATATGGTTTGATTATGTTTATTTAAACATAAATATGCCTGTGTCACAAGTGGTATTTCAAAAAGGTGTTTAAAAAAAAACAAACAAACAAATTATCAAAGAGGAAGTATTATATGCAAAGTATTAAGAAGGGAAAAAAACTCCATGGGATTAATTAATAATCGTGGATGCCTTGAGTGAAGCCAACATGATTACAGCAGTGCTCACTGAATATGCATGCTGTTCTTCATGTTTTCACATTTCCAAGCACTGTTTCATGGCCAGTGACAGTGTTGGCAGTCATGAAATGGTGCAGGGAAGCATGATCACACAGTGTAAACAAAACTGCTCGCCTATAGGTAAACCTATTGTGTGAGCATGTGCGGGCAGCATTTATGAAGTAAGGGGAAGTCAATTACAAGAATTAAGATGCAGGGGATGTGGAATGGGGAGAATGTACACAGAATGCAGTGTTAATAGTTAGACACAAGCACGAAGGGAGGTAAATGGAGAAAATGTACTCAGTTAATACAGTTAAATGTGATTATGTCATAAAGAAACATTTTAAAAGAAAGACATCCATACTGATGCATTAATAATGAATCCTGTTCCCAATTCTTTACCCATCTGCATAACTAAAAATGGACATGTTAACAACTGATCTGAGAGGAACACAATGCAACATTGTAAGAAAGCGGAGTAAATGTGATATTAATGTTGATAACATGCCGAGTTGAGACAACAGTTAGCAAGGATGGTGGCTACATTAGAGGCTATCTGAATAGACTGCAGTTACTGAATATGACAAGTATATACAAAGAATGTATGTGTGATAACTGACTGTAGTGTTGTATTCTCCACTTCATCATGCATAAACAAGATAAAAGGAACCATACAATTATTGTGTCATGCATATCAGAAAGGGATGTTTTACTATTTGTTGTCATTTGACAACCATATACAGGGATGTATTACCTTGACACATGTATTAGACAAGCATGTTTTATGCGCATGTACATCCTAAACAGTAATATAATAACACTCAAACTACACAAGTAGCAAATGACAACACAAATCTCATGACATTGAGTAGTTCAACCCCATTCTTAAATGGAGCTCATCTACTGCATGATTATATTAGACATGCTCACATGAAATTACAGCAAATATTGCCATGACTACATGTAATCGGGTCTATATTACAGGATTGGAACTTTAGTTAATCGAATAACTACAGATCGATCTTGTAATATCAAAAGCCAAAAACCCGAACAGCCAATTTAACGCAGGGAAACGCTTCCCTTGGCCGTTATGTGAATTATACCCTTTTCTCCAATTTGGAGTGATCTCAAAATTGGTAAATTTAGTTGGGAGGGTGTGGGAGGACAGCCCCCCACATTGGAGGGTGTGGGGGGAGAAGCACCCCACTTGATTTGGGATTAAAAGTTTTTTTTTCATGCGGCCAAGGGAAATGTTTCCCTGTGTTGAATTGGCCATTCAAGGTTTTTGGCTTTCGATATTACAAGATCGATCTTTAGTTATTCCATTAACTAAAGTTTTGATCTTGTAATATAGACCCATATAAACAACACATACATACAAGAAAGTGCCCTATCACAGGCCCAGTCATACTTTGAGATGGTCTTCCATAATGCCATACAGGAAGAAATGTTATGTAAGTCATCATGTCCTATAAAGCTGTGCAGTGTGAAGAAAGCAATTACAGTAATACATAAATGTTTGGAGGAAGACATGCAATTCAGTGCATTATTATTTAGAAATTAAATACTGCTTGTGAATAATCTTTGCCGTGCAGTACTTGCATCTTGCCAGACTTGATCACACGACAGGATAGATATCAGAAATATGCACATCTCCCTGTGACATCACAGAAATAGTCATACCATGTGTGCCATAATGAACACACTTAATGGGCTTACAGCACTTCCTTATTGCAATGCGTATTGTTCCACTACATTGAAGGGTGATGCCTTAAAACTGTTGCCTCTAACTGCACCATAAATACTTTCTTTGCCTAAAATACTCCTGTCTGACACAGTTTTCTGAAGACAGATGTTACTTGATTCAAACCCCTGCCTGTCATACTATGCATATCTGCCGTATGACATAGAAATGGATCTTGCCACATGTACATGGAATTAAGGTGTGAAATAATAAAGGACTTTTGAGGTTAATTTGAAGAGTATGTTTTTGTTAGAATCATGACAAAGGGGTATGTATGTTAATGTTCACACAACTGTAAGCAGGGCAGTATCCCTGTTGCTCTGCCCAGGAAGCTGTTCCTGTTGGTTTTGTATAACAAAATTGTCCCAGAAATGAACCACAGTCTAGCTGTGCTACATATTTCATTATTCAATGCATGTGCTTCAGGAGCAGACACACCAAGAACTGTTTCACTGGCAAGAAATTACAAAATTATTTCATATTTCTTTCTCCAAAGTACAAAATGAGAGTAATAATGACATGTAGTGTTGTTTGTGTAATGTCAATACATTAATTGAATATTGCCGTTTACTGGAACTGAACCAGCAAGCAAGTCCACTGGCTACCAACATGTGTATGAATCACATACACTACAGGGGAAGTCTTAACAAAATTGCGACACTCCACCTGTGTGGAGTCATTACATCATATGATTGTGTTGCAAACAATTTCTATAAGATAAAATGGATGGGGCAGGTTTCTCCCACTGTAATTGTACACATTATAAAAGTTGTGGAGGTCATTCATGCATAACAGCAGTATGATGCACACCGCTTACAGTCAGTGAGTGTGGGTTTTGAACATCTGAGTATGTGATAGCAGAAGCTACATGATATTGGGAAGAATGAACATGCCAACATGCAAGTGTTGCTATATTTGTGAGATATTTGGGTCTTTGAAGCCATGACATCATGTTACTGCAGCAATGGATATGGGTGCCATAAATTTCTTTAAAGGACTGTTGCTATATGTACCTTTCTCACACATCATTGCCTGCTACATGCTGTACCCAAACACATGTGATGTGTAACTCATTTTTCACTGTGATGGGAGAATGGCAATCATGCATCATGTGTGGATAATCATGGATCCGAACACATGCCTTACTAAGGTAACAGCATACAAAACATTATCTGATGTCCTCAAGCCACAAAAAAGACTTAGTAGTTCTCATGGGAAAGCAAATCATTGTCCAATAAAACCTTTCTGTGTGAAAAGTAAGCATACATTCGTGTAATAGGAATCCTCATCCATACATGTCCACAGCAGATAGCTGGGTGACAGCACTGTTCCCAACGTGCACACTCACAGTCATACGAACACAAGTGAGTCTAAGGAGTAATGGCTGGATTTGAACAGACTATCTAAGATCACAAGGTACAGAACACTGCCTAAATCATGATGTTTTACAGTTATGACAGAGCACATTTGAATGCATGATATCACCATTCTTTAATAATTCATGTTCTTCTGAAAAGGTATGATGGTGGTTGAAGTGCAAAATAGCACTGCACAACTATACATACTACAGAAGCTTTCTCTACACAACATGACAGACAAACACACATGTACATTAATCAAGCATTGCTTGATTCAAACTTCCTCCTGCTGTACTTTCACAGTCTAGAGAGCACAGTATCAACATCAAGCACCACAGGATAACTGATAATACAACTGTGAAGTAGTTCACTTTTGATAGCATGATGTGACCATTATGTTTCCAAAACTGGGTATTGCCTGAGGTTAATACAAATTTATAGGGTATCCCTTTGCCAGTGAATATACATCTCTTAAGTGGAATTTTACATAGGGAGTGTTTTCATGCACACAATTGTACATGACAATACACACAATCAAATTAGTTAACAGATATTGGATTCAAGCCCCCAACCTATCTAATGACACAACCTGTGGAACAGAATTAACTGCAAGCATCACAGGAGAAGTTTGCCTTGTAAAGGCAGAGAGTGCAGTTTTGATATGACAACCTTCTCAGCATAATGCAAAGAAGATGTTTGTGATAAAGTAAGATATGGGGATGGGGGAGTAAATTTTATCCATGGCTGGAGGTTGAAATATCACATCGGTTCAAGAAGTTATAGGTCCCTCATATTGCAACCATACACCTAAGTTCACCACTGTGATACACTTGTAATAGGTGACTCTATCGTCAGGCACACTGACGTCCCGCTCACCAGGCTGAACAAGGAGAGGGTCACGGTGAGCAGCCTGTCGGGCGCTAGGATCCGCCACATAACACAAGCACTCAGGTCACAACAAGGCAAGTACAAATATGACTCAGTCATTGTCCATGCTGGTGTGAATGACATGAGACGTACCTCCCTGGACTACATGAAAAGAGACATAAAGGAGCTCTCTGAGCATGTAGCCCAGGCCGGTATGACCCTGACCTTGAGTAGCATCTTACCCTCACCAAGAATGATGCCACAATATGAAGACAAGATGATCAATTTCAACAATTGGCTTAAGTACTGGTGTCATTCAAAGGGGATCCAATGCCTGTCAGCTTGGGATGATATGCTCGACAAGCCACGATGCTTCGCTAGGGACGGCTTGCACCTGTCACCCCTGGGCTTTCGGATATTGGCAAAGGCTCTTGCTACCCCCATAGTGCCTTTTTTAGGCAAGGCTCAAAAGACAAACCCACCTCCATAGGTATCACAAGGGATAAGAAACTAGAAGTAATGCTACTCAATGCCAGAAGTCTAAACCTTAAGATGCACACACTCAAAACTCTCCTTACCATGGAGAACATCGATATCTGTGCAGTAACAGAAACCTGGTTCAGGGCTCCTGAGAGCACCCCAGCACTACCAGGTTATACCTCATACCATGCTTTTCGGCCCCAAAACTTGGACCGAACCACAGAAGGAGGGGGAGTATCGATATTCATCAAAGATACCCACACCTCCAGGTTGGTGGCAAAGCACAAAGCATCATAGACTATCCATGTGCAACTAACAGTGGGTAAAACTGCCTTCCAGTTTATAGCCTGCTACAGACCACCCTCCCAAACCCAGGAACCCCACTCGGCCTTCCTGAGAACACTGGAAAATATGAAGGTCTCTCCAAACACGATTATATTGGGCGACTTCAACTACCCAAACATAGACTGGGAGCATTACTCTAACTCCAACACCCTAGCCCAAAGGTTCCTAGAATTTATAAACTCAAATGCTATGGAACAACTTGTTACCACTCCCACAAGAGGGGAAAACATGCTGGACCTGATTATCACCAACATGGGGACTCTATGCTCCAGACCAGAAGTGTATCCCTCACTGGTAAGATCAGACCATAAACTAATCTCACTGGATATTCACATCCTGACCCCACCCCCTGCCCAGAAAACCACAGTGAAAAACTTCTCTAAAGCAAATTCACACTCCTCAAAACTGAGGTGGAATCCTTCAAAGCCCCCGGGCCTGTGGAAAATACAGCCCAGACAGCAGAATCCTTTATAAACGCATTCTATGAACACCTTCTGGAATGCATGGATCATGCGATCCCAAATAAAACCAAAACCCAATCCTCCAAAGGTAGACATCCTGTCTGGTGGACCCCAGCCATAAACACACTATACAACAGAAGGAGGAAGCTACTAAATGATAGAGCAAAATCCCAAAAAGGGAAGGCATCACTGATCAGTATTAGCAAAAAACTACGGGCACACATAAAATTGTCTAAGGCCAGCTTCGAGAGAAAAATTGCACAGGACACTACGGATAATCACAAGGCTTTCTTTAGTTATGTTAGGAACCTGAGTGGGAATTCCCAGATATGCTCAGAATTAGTCCAAAATGACAAAAAATACACCGAACCCACAAACATTGCCAACATCCTAGCTGACAGGTTCAGCGCAAACTTCTCCCTCCCCACCAAAAGGGCAAATATCTATCCCAGCAGAGTGCTGCCCCTGACATCTCAGATGCTCAGGTAAGAGCCGCCTCTCCAAAGCAAAAACACAGCATCAATGGGACCAGACGGTGTCCCGGGCTGCGCCCTACATGAACTCCAAGAAGAGCTAAACCCAAACATAAAACTACTGTTCAATCTCAGCCTTACTACAGGATATGCGCCCAAAGAGTGGCGACAGCAACAGTGGTCTCTCTCCATAAAGGTGGTGCCTCAACGGATCCTGGAAACTATCGCCCCATAAGCCTGACTAGCTTGGTCTGCAAAGCTATGGAAAGGATCATCATGGACCTCATAAATAAAGATATTGGGGACCTACAAACACTGGATCCTACCCAGTTCGGCTTTGTTAAGGGCAGATCCTGCCTCTTAAACCTGGTTGATTTCTTTGAAACAGTCACCAAGGCCATTGACGAGGGGAAGGTGGTCCACACAGCCTACCTGGACCTCACAAAAGCCTTCGATACAATACCACACTCGGGCATTATAGATAAGCTCACCAGCTTAAATATAAACCCCTATGTCACTAGATGGATTGCAAACTGGCTCAAGGACAGAACCCACATGGTTAGAATTGCTGGAGCCATGTCAGACTCCAAACCAGTTACAAGTGGTGTCCCACAAGGCTCAGTCCTGGGACCTCTCTTGTTCGGTATATATTTCTCGGAGGTACAGGCCAACACGGAAGGACTGTGGTTGACCAAGTTCACAGATGACTGCAAACTGGGCGCCATAATTGACTCTCCAGCCGACACAAGCATCCTCCAAAAGGGCCTCATAGAAACAGACAACTGGTGCCAGAGCCATGGCCTCAAGCTAAATGCCAAAAAGTGTATAGTCATCCCTTTGGCAGAAAAAGTGCCCACAAATTACCACATAGGTGGTAATCCATTAAGTACAGAAGAAGTAATTAGGGACCTGGGGACCCAAGTTGATAGCAATCTCTCATTTGACAACCACGTGGCCAAAGTGGTTAGAAAAAATTTTATATAGCCCACCTAATCATGAAGGGATTCACATCTAGATCAGGGGACATCATCGTGCCTCTTTACTCATCCCTCATCAGGCCCATAATTGAGTAGAATGCCCCTTTTGGGATGTACCTTACCAGACACCTGCAGCAACTGGAAAGACCCCAAAAGTACCTCACCAAGAGGATCAAAGGGCTCAAACAGATGCCATATGCTGCCCAGTTAAAGAAACTCCAGCTCTACTCAGTGGCATACTGCCTGTTCAGAGGCGATCTGTGCCTGACGTATAAAGCCATGTCCAACCCAGAATTAATGGACATGCTGCACCTCAGAAAATCCAATCCCATCGAGCTACGCCGAGAGACTTGAACCTCAGCACTGAAATAAATAGGACATGCTGGAGGGACAGATTCATAACCCAGAGGCTCCTTCACTCTGGAATAAAATCCCAGTCCAGGTTAGGCAGAGTCCCTCAGTGACTCTCTTCAAGAGGAATCTTGATGAGTGGATGGGAGATCGTAGGTTTACCCCGGGTATCACTTCTGTGTCACTGTTAGACAGAGGCACAGTATACTAACCTCGAAAAAGGGCATAGCAAAATAAATTTAAAATGGGTGGTGAAAGCCAAACACATTCTGGCTAGGCTTATAAATGCCCTAGGGCAGATAGCCTAGTATGAACCTATGAACAACAGATCTGAGAGGAACACAATGCAACATTGTAAGAAAGTGGAGTAAATGTGATATTAATGTTGATAACATGCCGAGTTGAGACAACAGTTAGCAAGGATGGTGGCTACATTAGAGGCTATCTGAATAGACTGCAGTTACTGAATATGACAAGTATATACAAAGAATGTATGTGTGATAACTGACTGTAGTGTTGTATTCTCCACTTCATCATGCATAAACAAGATAAAAGGAACCATACAGTTATTATGTCATGCATATCAGAAAGGGATGTTTTACTATTTGTTATTTGACAACCATATACAGGGATGTATTACCTTGACACATGTATTAGACAAGCATGTTTTATGTGCATGTACATCCTAAACAGTAATATAATAACACTCAAACTACGCAAGTAGCAAATGACAACACAAATCTCATGACATTGAGTAGTTCAACCCCATTCTTAAATGGAGCTCATCTACTGCATGATTATACTAGGCATGCTCGCATGAAATTACAGCAAATATTGCCATGACTACATGTAATCGGGTCTATATTACAGGATTGGAACTTTAGTTAATCGAATAACTACAGATCGATCTTGTAATATCGAAAGCCAAAAACCCGAACAGCCAATTTAATGCAGGGAAACGCTTCCCTTGGCCGTTATGTGAATTATACCCTTTTCTCCAATTTGGAGTGATCTCAGAATTGGTAGATTTAGTTGGGAGGGTGTGGGGGGGACAGCCCCCCACATTGGAGGGTGTGGGGGGGAGAAGCACCCCACTTGATTTGGGGCCATTGCGGCCAAGGGAAATGTTTCCCTGTGTTGAATTGGCCATTCAAGGTTTTTGGCTTTCGATATTACAAGATCGATCTTTAGTTATTCCATTAACTAAAGCTTTGATTTTGTAATATAGACCCACATAAACAACACATACATACAAGAAAGTGCCCTATCACAGGCCCAGTCATACTTTGAGATGGTCTTCCATAATGCCATACAGGAAGAAATGTTATGTAAGTCATCATGTCCTATAAAGCTGTGCAGTGTGAAGAAAGCAATTATAGTAATACATAAATGTTTGGAGGAAGACATGCAATTCAGTGCATTATTATTTAGAAATTAAATACTGCTTGTGAATAATCTTTGCCGTGCAGTACTTGCATCTTGCCAGACTTGATCACATGAAAGGATAGATATCAGAAATACGCACATCTCCCTGTGACATCACAGAAATAGTCATACCATGTGTGCCATAATGAACACACTTAATGGGCTTACAGCACTTCCTTATTGCAATGCGTATCGTTCCACTACACTGAAGGGTGATGCCTTAAAACTGTTGCCTCTAACTGCACCATAAATACTTTTTTTGACTAAAATACTCCTGTCTGACACAGTTTTCTGAAGACAGATGTTACTTGATTCAAACCCCTGCCTGTCATACTACGCATATCTGCCGCATGACATAGAAATGGATCTTGCCACATGTACATGGAATTAAGGTGTGAAATAATAAAGGACTTTTGAGGTTAATTTGAAGAGTATGTTTTTGTTAGAATCATGACAAAGGGGTACGTATGTTAATGTTCACACAACTGTAAGCAGGGCAGTATCCCTGTTGCTCTGCCCAGGAAGCTGTTCCTGTTGGTTTTGTATAACAAAATTGTCCCAGAAATGAACCACAGTCTAGCTGTGCTACATATTTCATTATTCAATGCATGTGCTTCAGGAGCAGACACACCAAGAACTGTTTCACTGGCAAGAAATTACAAAATTATTTCATATTTCTTTCTCCAAAGTACAAAATGAGAGTAATAATGACATGCAGTGTTGTTTGTGTAATGTCAATACATTAACTGAATATTGCCGTTTACTGGAACTGAACCAGCAAGCAAGTCCACTGGCTACCAACATGTGTATGAATCACATACACTACAGGGGAAGTCTTAACAAAACTGCGACACTCCACCTGTGTGGAGTCATTACATCATATGATTGTGTTGCAAACAATTTCTATGACATAAAATGGATGGGGCAGGTTTCTCCCACTGTAATTGCACACATTATAAAAGTTGTGGAGGTCATTCATGCATAACAGCATTATGATGCACACCGCTTACAGTCAGTCAGTGTGGGTTTTGAACATCTGAGTATGTGATAGCAGAAGCTACATGATATTGGGAAGAATGAACATGCCAACATGCAAGTGTTGCTATATTTGTGAGATATTTGGGTCTTTGAAGCCATGACATCATGTTACTGCAGCAATGGATATGGGTGCCATACATTTCTTTAAAGGACTGTTGCTATATGTACCTTTCTCACACATCATTGCCTGCTACATGCTGTACCCAAACACAAGTGATGTGTAACTCATTTTTCACTGTGATGGGAAAATGGCAATCATGCATAATGTGTGGATAATCATGGATCCGAACACATGCCTTACTAAGGTAACAGCATACAAAACATTATCTGATGTCCTCAAGCCACAAAAAAGACTTAGTAGTTCTCATGGGAAAGCAAATCATTGTCCAATAAAACCTTTCTGTGTGAAAAGTAAGCATACATTCGTGTAATAGGAATCCTCATCCATACATGTCCACAGCAGATAGCTGGGTGACAGCACTGTTACCAATGTGCACACTCACAGTCATACGAACACAAGTGAGTCTAAGGAGTAATGGCTGGATTTGAACAGACTACGTAAGATCACAAGGTACAGAACCCTGCCTAAATCGCAGCTGCCACACAAGATGTTGTTTTACACTTATGACAGAGCACATTTGAATGCATGATATTACCATTCTTTAACAATTCATGTTCTTCTGAAAAGGTATGATGGTGGATGAAGTGCAAAATAGCACTGCACAACTATACATACTGCATGCATTAGCATTAGAAGCTTTCTCTACACAACATGACAGACAAACACACATGTACATTAATCAAGCATTGCTTGATTCAAACTTCCTCCTGCTGTACTTTCACAGTCTAGAGAGCACAGTATCAACAGCAAGCACCACAGGATAACTGATAATACAACTGTGAAGCAGTTCACTTTTGATAGCATGATGTGACCATTATGTTTCCAAAACTGGGTATTGCCTGAGGTTAATACAAATTTATAGGGTATCCCTTTGACAGTGAATATACATCTCTTAAGTGGAATTTTACATAGGGAGTGTTTTCATGCACACAATTGTACATGACAATACACACAATCAAATTAGTTAACATATATTGGATTCAAGCCCCCTACCTATCTAATGACACAACCTGTGGAACAGAATTAACTGCAAGCATCACAGGAGAAGTTTGTCTTGTAAAGGCAGAGAGTGCAGTTTTGATATGACAACCTTCTCAGCATAATGCAAAGAAGATGTTTGTGATAAAGTAAGATATGGGGATGGGGGAGTACATTTTATCCATGGCTGGAGGTTGAAATATCACATCGGTTCAAGAAGTTATAGGTCCCGCATATTACAACCATACACCTAAGTTCACCACTGTGAGAGTTGAACCTCCTATCTATCTAGGTTACAGAGTCTAGAGACAGTATTAGTCCCAAGCACCACAGGAGAAGTCTGACTCTTCAGGCGAGAGACTGCACCTCTGACAGGATGACATCATCATTGTGATGCAGAGAGGATGATTTTGTTAAAAGTGGGATAAAGTGCAAAGGGTGCTGTGTCAAAAGTTAAATTCTTCTCCTGAGTAGAAGTGGCCACAACACATTCATCACTGAGGTGTTACTTACCAGTGATTAGAACCGCACACACAAGCACACGAGTTCACCACTGTGAAAACTGAACCTATTACTTATCTACTTACAGAATCTACAGAACACAATATTAGCTGCAAGCACCACAGGAGATGTTAGATTTTTAAGCTGGGAGAGTGCACTTGTGACAGGATGACCTCATCAGTGTGTTGTAGGGAGGATGTCTGGGTTAAAAATGGGATAAAGTGCAGAGGGAGTTATGTTCAAAGTTAAATTCTTCTCCTGAGTTGAAGTGGGCACACAGGACTTACCTGTCACAAGAAAACACACATGCACAAACAAGTTCATCACTGTGAGTACTGAACCACCTACCTACCTAGGTTACAGAATATAGTATTAGCCAGAAGCACCACAGGAGAACTCTGACTTTATTGATGTGAAAATGACAGTATCAGCTGCAACCACCGCATTAGAAGTCTGACTTTAATGATGTAAAACTCTTGGCTAGGCTTGTAAGGGTCCCAGGGCCATTAGCCTAGTAACCTCCTATGATCCTTCAAAAATGTACATTTGTAATTAGTAAAACTTTACTGTTTAGAACACCAGTTAAAGTGCATCACAGGTTTTAAGATTAATGCAAGTGTCTGGACAGGCTAACATAACAGCACTGTGTTTGTCTCATGTAATGAAATATTTTTCTGCTAAGATTTTTATACTGTCATTCATGTACATTATATTACTTCTAGGGATAGGGAAGTGCTAGGCTAACTGCCCTTGTGGACCATTTACGTCTAGCCAATTCCCTTCAGTGAGGATCAAACCTTGTGCTTCTTGTGTGTGAGATAAACACCTTAACTGTTATGCCAATCCCCATCCTGTCAGGGAAATGTACCTGTTTCACAATATGACAATCACAATTGTAAAACAGCAGATTGTCAAGCAAGCATGCAAGACATTTCAAGCAAGACATTTCATCAGAATGATTGTATGCAAACCATATCATTGTCAGTTGTCTAGTCTCCTGCTTGCACAATGTGCACTGACAAAACAGACACTTCCTAAATATGACCCTGCACTTCTGAATGACAGTGAGGGATTATGTGTGAAAAGGTTACACACCATTTTAACACAGTTGCAAGTGTAACCATTGCAGTGCAGACATACATAAACAGACTGACTTAAATGAGTCAACATCACTCTGAAATCCAGATACCTTGGTTTCAAAATTCAATAAAGGCATACAAAGTTGTACAACCTACTCAAAGAATTAATTGTTGTAAATGTTTTTTTAACTTTCAATGTGAAATGTAGTGCTGGTAAGCTCATTTGTGCTCCTGATGGCAAAGTATTAGCGCATGTGTATTCATATATCGTGAGGTGTTGAATTTAGAATGGGAATTACCAGTAGTCTATGGTTCTCTATGCCAACCGTCATGCAAATAAGCAATATACTAATGCAACCATGTTAGAATGTAATATAACACAGAAAAGATATGTCTTATGGTCATGTTTCAGGTGTCATGATTTAGATATTTGTCAAGATAGATGCAGTTCTTTATTCCTTATATGTATGATACAGGTGTATTTTGAAACATATGAGGGACCACACATGTTATTGCTAATGGAAAAATGGCTTATGGAGGCCATTTTGAATCAAGGAAGTTTACTGGATGACAAGGGGTGGGAAGAGGTGGACAGTTGGTTACAGGAATACACAAACAGACATACTAAGACTCAGTTTATGGCTAATTTCTGTACAAATATGAGTTGTGTTACTGTTGGCTTTATCATCATAATTATTCATACAAGATCTGTACAAGATAATGTTCACAATAGAAAACAATCACATGAATGTATCAGCAGGATAATGCTTTAATAAAATGCATAGCCAAGAACTACACTCACATGAGTCATACAGAGCATCTAAAAACACTTCAATATACTTCTGGATTTGAACTTTGACACTATTCCAAGAAATATCTACAGACCTGAATATTATCTAACCACACCACATAGGCAGTCCTCCTTCACAAAGTTTAACTATGACAACAGATTTGAAGCAAAGGAGAGTGTATGTATTACTCTTCATTGCCCTCATGCCAAATGTAAAATCATATAATGTGTTCATTGCATCCATTAGCCTAATAAATATGATGCAGTAAAAAGTGATGATATAGAAGTGGGAGCACATACAGACATAAAGACAGTGTTACAGAGACACAAAGAATGTTAGAACTTTTCTGGGTCATTTTTTTAACATCATTGGGGTGTGTTAATGTTATGTTTTACCAATAAGTAATCTGTTCTGCTATGTACAATCAAGTGTTTCTGGTAAGGGAGAAAGCAAGGGGACACAAAGTATAACCACAATTGAGACATAAGCAGGATAAAGGTGGGTTACTAAGATATGTAGATAGCACTTACATACATAATACATTAAATATGACTTTCACATATTTCTGGATTCAAACTCTTGACACTATGCCAACACCAGTTCATAGCCACATGAAGTATATCAACACACCACACAGAAAATGTTACTTCACAGCCTTAATTTTACTGATTTAAAGGGGCAGTCACAAAACAATGAGGCAAGAGAGAATATAGCCATCAGGCATCAACACAGCAATAACAAATTTAACATTATTTAATGTGTATATTACAGCCAGAAGCATACAAAATGATCCAATGCAGAATGCTTCATAACAATATATGACATTTGAAAATCCTGTATGGTGTACAATCATCTCTTCAGCTTGTTCAAGAAAAGATTAGTCTGACTGTACATGACCAAGCACAGTAGAGTAAAGGCAAAAATTCATAAGATTTTAGCATTAGCCTAAGTTGCAGGATGTGCTCAGTGCCAGACATTGTGCAAATGCTAAGGAGAAACACTGATGACACAGAAGGGAGAAGACACATAGACAGGGAGAGGGAGGCAGGGACCAAGTAGCTTCAGACAAAAGCAGGGTGATGGTAGATGTAGTAAACAATATGTTGGCAAAAGCTACACATAAAATAGTGTACTAAAACACAGAATAACACTTTGCTAATGTCTGGATTAGAACCCTTGAAACAGAAGGGGTAAACAGCGAGAGACGGAGAAATAAATTGCAAAGTATTGCTTCTGGGACATGTAGAACCATCTTACTGATGTGTCACTCTTACTTATTTCCTCATTATTAATCTGATATGCTCAGTACAATAAAGTGCTTGCTATAGGGAACAAGAAGGGGTTGGAGAGTAGAACCAACATTAAGACTTAAGCAGGATAAGGGTGGCTTAGTAAGTCTCTCTGTTGGTGTTGGAATTTTTTTTGCAAATACTTTCTTGTTGCACTATTCAAATGGTACATTAATGAAATGTTGTAAATGGAGATAAATACAGAAGTTTGCAGTTAAACATGTGATAAGAATATAAAATATCACAAAATAATAATTTGACAAACCGTTGTAATCGAACCCAAGACACTATGGAAAAAAACATCAGTTTATGGACAGGGGAATTATGTCAACACACTACATAAGAACTTCTAGCTGACTGCAGTCAGCAGCCTAACAAGTGTTAGAATAAAAGTTTTGAAGTACTGCCTTTATTCTGTATTCCCATATCACAGCAGTTTAAGCACATTTGAGTGAAAGTAACTGGACTTCTGCTGCTAAAACTAAAATCTTCAGCTTTTGCCATAGGAATTTAAATGGTATTTACTGTCACTCACTATTGGTACACAATGTCAACCTCCACGCAAATATCATGGACAAAAAGTGATCTTTTTCAATGTGCCATTTCAGGCCATTTGTCTTGTGTGGGATTCTATTTTTTGACCAGATTAAATGAGTGAAATGGGTCGGCAGGACAGTGGTGAAAATGGGGTTGGCAAGCAGAGGGTAGGACACAGGGAAAAATACAGGAATTTGTAGGATAGTGGTGGGAGAGCACCATAGCCATCCACTTCAGAGTATATACAATTTTCTGACTTTGGAGAGTCACCACACCAGGAATGGGTGACAATCACAGAATAATGTTGTATAGTAAATTAGACCAAATCAAGAGCATCAAGATGACACATAGGCAATGTGGAGAGCTATGTATGGTGTGCAATTGTTTGTGAGACAAGTGCCCAATTTTTGCTTTTTGAAGACAGGTGGGGAAGGTAATTAGGAATGAAAGGGTCAGGTAGGTAGGTTAGGTTAAGTAGCAGATGCAGACATCCAGGACATATAAGACAGGGATGTGAAGGACACAAAGAGCTGGATGACACTATTACTGGAGATAGGCAGGGGATCTTGAAGGCACATCCACATCCAGTTTGAGAAGAGTGAAAATGTAGTCCTCACCTTCAGAACTGTCATCATTGTCTCCTATGTCAGTTGTCTAGGCTTTGGCAATACAATGCAGGACCTTTTAAACACTCCCAATATGTGCACCATGGCCCCTCTCTATTATGCCCTACACCAGCCCTGATAGCTCCTGATGGGTGACAAAATCACCACCTGTACTACTACTACTCCCAGATGGTACAACTGCACTAGTAGCCAAGGCAGAGATACCTGATGCAGGTAGAGCAAGTAGGGCATGAGTTGTGGAGGCAACACTGACATGTTGCAACCTAGATATGCTGGGTGTCTGTGCTGCTTGTGGTGGTGCTGGCACAGTCACCTGTAGATTTATGGCAGACCAAACTGCAGTGGTCAGTCTACATCCCTGTGCTGATACTCATTTTGCTTTCAGCAGCAATACATTTAAAAAATGTGTGTGTGTGAAAAAAGAGAAATAGAGCGGTAGAAAACAGACAGAATTAGATCAATGGCTTTTCACATTACTTAATTATTTCAACACATAAACCAATATGAGAAATACTTAAGTACAACTTGGCCATGTCCAGATATGATGGAAAGGCATTAATGTGTCATAAAATCAATCATTCACAATGGAATGATATGAGTAATAGAATAATGTTTTTCACTGTGTCATATCAGATATTTGCTTTCAAAGGTAATACTTGCATTTCCAAAATTTGATTGTTAGTGTCATGCAGTTGTGCAGTTAATGTATTCTAATTAACATCCTGAAACAAACATAATGTGTGTTTTTGGGTATTTCACTCTCACACAATTAAGCTGATGTACTCACTGCCTAATGCAATCAACAAGCACTTTCTGGAGCTGGGATGTATGCTTGATGTCACAGATAAGGTATTCCTGCTCAAGATGATAGAGTGATGGACTGACAATACTTCTGTACTTTGCATTCAGAACTAAAACATATTTACCCTGTGACTTTCCTAGGTGAGCTAGTCTCTCCTGATGTACCTCACAGTTTTCCGCTACCTCTGCTGCAGCTGTACAGTAGACAAAAGAAAAATAAGATATATGAAATCATAATGAATATCTGCATGTACTGGCTAATTAGTGGGATATCACAAACAGGTGATGGGTCTGTATACTTAGACAAATAAGATGCGTTTGCAGTCCTACATTCATCCTACCATCACATAATGAGGTCTCACAACACTTCATGTCACTGCAGTGGTGATGACATTGCACCCCAGTGCATGGGTTGCCAGTTTCACTGGAGACAGCCTTGGTCAAGCTATTGCAAGCCTCATCATTATACTGAGATCTGAATAATTCTCTGCAGTAGACTCTGACTGTAATGCTTCACAAGGAGTGTCATAAAAATCCTAGACTCCTCAACTCCCCACTTTTGTGCTCTAAATGGCAAAGCAGCCCTACTGTTACCAGCCTTGTCTGCATGTCAAGCTAGAAATATGGGTCTAAATTGGTGCCCAATTCAGATCTTGTACATAACAGCTTGCCTGCAAAGATACACAGCCTTGCCATCTGCATTTGTGCAATTCAAAGCAGAGCAATGGCTTGCCAGACACATTGGCACTGTCTACATCAAAAAGCACAGAAAGTGTGAAACATGGCAATGAGATTTGGCCATGTGTGGTGTATAACGTATTGACACATGTTCCAGTGTTAAACACTGAAATGTTTTATGTTTCTTATAACCATGGTTGTCTGGAGGAAAACTGGTACGACTTTTGACATATTGGGCTTTACAAGCTTGTAAGATTCAGTAGTAGCACATGTAAATTGGACCCATGAGAAGTAAAAGGATGTAATGTTAAAATTTATTTATTAACTGTCATTGACACAGGAGAACTTACTTTTCAACATGGTAATTAGACGTATATTAATGAAATAATGACTGGAGATATGCTTCAGAGATACCAAATGCCTGCATGTCTGTGACTTTGCTTATTCATGGGACTGCATTTCTACGTAAAAGACAGTATTTTGTTTGTAAATGCATTTCAGACGAATGCAGTTGCATAACCTGAGTCATACATTAATTAAATCAAAAGGTGCTTCAACAAAGTATTAGTTTAAGGGTGTGCACACTTATGCAACCAGCTTATTGTACATTTTTTATTTTTTTATATTTTTCCCCTAACATATTTGTTTGTTTTTCAATTGAATTATACAGGTTATAGGTCACATTGAAGGTGGGAAAAGTTTTGAAATTATTTATTGTGGTCTCATTTTTTTATATCACAAAAACCTGGCATTTTAACAGGATTGTGTACATTTTTTATATCCACTGTATGTCTCCCTTGGGTGGGTTGAGCCATTCCATCTAGACTATGTCTCTTTTTTTACCACCTTTACTCAATTATCACTTGTGACATAGGTAAATAGACTCTGTGCTCCTTAGTTTCAAAGATCCTGGTTCCTGTCCTCAGTCCACCATTTAGGCTGAAAGAGGATTGCAAGACTTAATCCTAGTCCCTCAGAACTTGAAAACCCCCTTCTGTTGGGGTGGTTTTATATTCAGTGGTAGCAGCTAAAAGGCAGCTGAGCCAAATGGTCATTTTTGTCTTGCCAATATCCTCCCCTAGGCCTTGTCTCTCTTTTCAAGTAGGGCCAGGACAGTCATACCAGGAGTAAATTTGTGAATACTTATCCAGTCATCCAGCATTTTTTTTAAAGGCAGATGGAGTTTGTTCCAGAGAAGAGGTAGGTGCTGCAGGACAAATCTTCCCTCTGCCTAGTCATATTTATTTGTTGGAATAGATTTAGGTGTGTGGACCTAATGTTAGCTGGACTGTTAGATTTATTAATGTGTAAGAGTTCTTGGACAATTGGATCCATTATAGCCCTATAAGTAAGGCATAAGTCACCTCTAAGGAGTATATAGGAAACTGAGTAGAGGCTAGAAGCATCCAACATTTCCAAGTAGTTAAAAGTCTTTTAAGTTCCTGATATTTTTAGTTACAAATCTCTTTGGTCTCTCCAATTGCTTGATAAGCTTAGTAAGGGACATCCTGAAAGGAGCATTGTACTTAATGACGTGTCTAATCAGTGTTCAGTACAAGGCGGTGAGGACGTCTTTATATTTGCAAGATATTCCTTTAGCTATAACTATGCAATGTAAAAGGATTTCCTAACTATGTTGTAATGTGATGGTCAAACATAAGGGAGTTGTCCGCCCATGAACCCAGGTCTTTCACGTTTTCATTTTGAAGCGGTGTGCTATCTATGCTATAAGCTGGAGATGGGTGTTTACCAAATGCTACAATGTTGCAGTTTTTGGCACTGAGCTTGAGCCAATTTTTAGTACATTAGCTACTGACAAGTATAAAGGCTTGGTGGAGTGCATGTATGTCAGAGGGGGAACTTGATGATGACGACAACTCATAGCTTACAATCATCTGTGAACTTTGTTAATCAGAGATCTTCATTTGATAACTGGAGATCAGAGAAATGGAAACAAAACAGCAGAGGGCTCAGAACTGATCCTTGTGGGACTTCACTGGCCACATTCATGTTCTCAGACGATGCTTCCCCAACTCTCACAGTGTGAGTCCTATTTCTAAGCCAATTGGCTATCCACCTAATCATGTTTGAGTCAATTTGGAGTTCATTCAACTTATTTATTATATTTGCATGTGGTATGGTATTAAATGCCTTGGTAAGGGCAAGGTTCACTGTGAGGACAGCTTGTCCACAGTTAGCTACCTACATAGGATCTATACTTGACAATGCCAAAGTGTTGGGGGTTGATTTTGATATCATACTATCATACTTATGTAGATTTGTAATGATATGTTCCATAGCTTTGCAAAGACTTGTTAGACTAATGGGATTGTAATTCCCCAGGTCTAATGTGGGGCCACATTTGTGGAGTGCATTTACAACAGTTGAATGCCACTTCTGTGGGAAAAATCCAGCTGATAGGCTTCGGTTGAAGAGTTCGAGGAATGGGCCTACCATTGTTTGCTTAATATAATTAGATAAAATGGTATGTTGTCAGGCCCCATGGATGAGATATTCTTCATTTTGAAGAGTACCTTCAGTATTCACTCTCTTGCAATGATTGGTGGCATAACTACATCAAGGATAGGTGGGTTTGGAATATATCTCTCTGGCGTGAAGTTGGCACTAAATTATTTATTTATTTACACTTGTTTATCAGGATGGTCTGACTGAGAAGAGACCCTTTTCAAGACAGTCCTGAAGAGAAAAGCTCCATAGCCTTTATGTTAGTGATATCCACTGTACCTGAGTCATTGGTTCCATTACAAATATGCTTAGTGCAAAGTTAGATGTTATTTCTTATTTTTCTAATATAACTAAAAATGATTTGTTGTTGTTTTTGACTTCTGTGGCTAGAGTGAGTTCATGGGATATTTTTGTTTTTCTTATGTGCATTTTAAGCTTCTTATCTAGCTGTATCATGTTCTCCTTAGTACAGGGGGGGCATGTGTTCTGTTATATAGTTTTAGGAGTTTCTTCCTTTTATTACATAATTTATTAATGTTGGAGAACTACCATACATGTTTGATTTTAAATCTCTCCATTGGCTTTTATTTGGTCGGAACTGACAATATGATACATTTGTCAAGGTGCAAGAAGGCGTTTCTGCATAACTCTTAGCATTATTTGCATTGTGGGTAATACTGTTATACTCTAATTTAGAGATTTCCTCATAGAATTTTAGGAGGTTTGTACATGTAAAGTCATTGAACTCTGTTATACTTGATTCCATTGGTTTGGAGTTTTTGTGTGTTTTTTTTTTCGATCTGGAGGCTTTGATAGAGAAGGTTACTTGTTTGTGGTCAGACCTGATTAATGAGGGGGATATCTTGGGGGGTGGTACAAATAGAAGCTAAATTTGTTATGACCATTCTGGTTCATCTGCTTTGTACCACAGCTCTGGCCCATGGGACCTAGACAATTTCATCAGATTCTTGAAGGGGGGAAGCTGCTGCTGAGAGTTCCCCCACTGGCTCCAGTGGGCTGAATTCTTTGGTGGGAGAGAGTGTAGTGCAAGAATAAAAACCCTAACATGGTTCTATGTCTCAGACATGGCTGGAGGCTCTTAGCTGGGGCTCAAGCCCTTCAGTCCTTCTGGATCATTAAACAGTTCCTGTCCATGGCTCCTAAAGGAAGGACATAGTAGTGGCTCAGCTTTCACCAATCAAGCACTCTATTTCTCGGCTGTCTTCCATCATTCAGTGAGGTTCTACACTCTCTTCTTCTTTACTTAGGGAGCTGGGAGTCCTGAATGAAAATGGACCCATTAGGAAGGTATCTTTCCCTTTCTTATAGGGTGGTCCTATCACCTACTTAGTGTCTTGTTTCTCAGAGTGTGCTATGTGGTTAAATTGAACCACCATTGTTGCATTTGGGGGCTAGGTGGGACATCCCTTCCCTCTGTGAGTGACAGTGTTGTCCCTGCAAGGAGCCCTTCCTGTGGTTCTCAGTGGATGAGACTCTTGAGTCTGGTGGATATCTGCATCCTCCCCCAGGACAACCAACAATGGAGGAAGTTGGTGTGGAGGGCAAACCCATCATTTGTGTCCTATTTTGGTAGTGATGGCCCTTGCCTTCCTGAGGGTAGGGCTATGGGACAGGGGGGTCTAGGGTTAGTCTCTACCTCTTACCACCTGAACAGGGTGCACTGTTTGAGATTCATCTTAGACTAGAATCTATCTAAATGGGTCCTAAAAGTTAGATGTGACAGATTTGTTCTTACCAAATCATTTTAGCTGTGAATATGATCCTCACTGATGTGTCATAATTTCCCTTGCTCCATCTTCTCCATTAGGGAGTAATGTTCCTAGATGAGTTCACTTAGGGCATGCCCTTTAAGTCAGGGAAGTATATATACGTGTGTTTCACTTGGTAGCAATTGGAGTGCACATCCTCTCTGCTGTCTACTGATTGCAAAAGAAGTGTTTGCTGAGGAAAGGAGGTAGACTGACACGTCCCTAAGTGTGGGATCTCCCAAAACATCATGATGGTAAATTCTGATTAGTTTGAAAAGAATAATTAAGCCTAGGCCTCATTGTGGAAGGTCCAGGTCCTTACTGCAAAGCAATTTATAAAGCAGGAATATATCTCATTTTCTTTCTAAACTGGTATTACATTTCATTTATTTATATTACTCATACTGTGAAGTATTCCTTATGAAGAAGATAATGCTACATCTTTATGTGGGTTATGAGTTTACACCTTGAGGTCTAAAATATGCAATGCAGTTTGAGATGGATGCTGAAATAAACTGTACAAATTATCATACTCTTATGGGGTATTAAATACTATTTGCAAAAGAACATCATATTCATAGTGTTGTATGTAGCATCTGGAACAATACTAGAGTTAATTAGAAAGGAAAGTGCAACTTGCAGTATCAGCAATCATTCTTAGACTTCTTTGGGATTTCATACAAGAAGTGAGAGATTATGCCACAGACTCTTTTAATCTAATTCAGAAGAATGTAGTATTCTCATTGTGACTGTTAAGTAGAATGCAGATTACCCTTTAGAACCTCATTATATTATACATACACAAAAGAAGTAAGACAGTGACAAAGAGACAGTCATATATTAATAACATTTCACTATATTTGTTTTCCATAAAATGTACATACAAGAAATGATGACAGCATTACCCTGCCTTATAATTTATGAATCATGAACTCAGTAGAAGTTCCATCAGGTCTTTGTTTCAAGAAGGGACTCAAACTTAAATGTAAGTTGTCATTCACTGACAAAATCAAAGAATATATTTGAAAAAAAAAAGCAACCATTTTTGATTATATACTTGGGAAACAGGTGCATACAGATCTAACCATGGTCTTGTGGACATCTTTTAGATTCAGATACGAATAATAAACCGATATTTCGTGCGACCCAAATGTGATGAGGGCCCATGTGCTCAGGCTATAAATGGAATCCCTTGCCTTTGTGGCAGTCTTTTTTTGCAAAGGTTCAGTTAGACAGACTACTCATATCTGACACTGTTTTGTAGTCATTTTCAAATAAAAATGTATACACAAGTTTATCAGTTAAATAGAATGTTCTCCTGAACAACTTTATCCTGCTGATGAGAGTGACAGGTGTTTTCCAGGGTCATCTTAAGATGTGTTTGCAGACATCTTCCAACTCATCCCTGTGTTCAAAAACTGCTGTAATAAACTGTGCAAGTACTCGGTCCATGTAGTTCCTGTGTCGTGGAAACATGCCCTCTAAGAAACCAATATGGCCACCATGTGATGTCACAAGTAAGGCAATGTTAGGATGAGCCCTCACTGTATCAAATGGTATTGCTTTAGAAAAAAAAAATGCAAGATTTCAAAAGAACAATTTATTAGTAAACATATCTGTAAGGAAGATTTATCTTAGCAACTATATATTTTATTTGGTAAAAAAATACATAGTACAGTTTTGTACCTACCATAAATGTAGATGTTCGAGTGTATACACTGCTGCAGTCATTACACTTGGGTTATCCTGCCGTCAGGTGGTTCCCCAGTCGGCCTGAGTTCCAAAGTCTTGGTCCGGCGTCGGTTGCTGTCACCTCCTCCCTGACGTCAGTGCGACAGGGGTATATAAGATGCAGCCGATGCCATTTTCTTCAGTTTTTCTTGCCCCAGATGTCAGGTGCCCCCAAAAGGTAGGCAATTCAAATTGCTAATAAAACTTACATAAGAAAAGCAAACAACAACTTTCAGTTACCAGCAAATACTCCCCATAGGTAGTAAACGGTAGAAGACATAGGCACGTACCAGCAAGCAAGAGGGGAAGGAGGGAGGGTAGCAGTGTATACACTCGAACATCTACATTTATGGTAGGTACAAAACTGTACTATGTTCATCGTGTTACACTGCTGCAGTCATTACACTTGGGTAGAATCCCAAAGCTGAGGTAGGGTGGCTGGTTCTATAAGGCATTAGGTGTGGCTATAAGGCCCTGCAGCACAGCAGTGGCGAAGCCAGCTCTGGATTTAGAGTATAAAGGCAGATGGTAATGCTTGGTGAAGGTATGCACAGAACTCCATATTGCTGCTGTCCTTGGTAGGCACTCCTCTGAGGTAGGCAGTTGAAGTGGCTGTTGCCCTGGTGGAGTGAGATCTAATGCTGCTAGGTATAGGTTTCCCATGGTGTGTGTAGCAGAAACGTATGCAATGTCCTATCCATTTTGAAATAGTCTGTTTTGAAATGGCTTTTCCTTGTGCTCCTGCAGCATATGCTACCAGTAATTGCTCATATTTTCTGAAAGCTTTGGCTTTGTCCAAGTAGAAGCGTAACTGCCTGTGAATGTCCAAAGAATGCAGTAGTCTCTCCCCTTTATTCTGTGGTTTTGGATAGAAAGTTGGCAAGTGAATAGTTTGGTTTAGAGCCACACTTGAAACCACCTTTGGCATAAATGTAGGGTTAGTTCCTAAGGACACCCTGTCCTGGTGGAAAATGAGGAAAGGTTCCACTGCCATTAGTGCCTGTAATTCTGAAACTCTTCGAGCTGATGTTATTGCCAGGAGCAGAGCAGTCTTCCAAGAAATATATTTTAATTCTGCTGTGTTAGCTGGCTCAAAGGGAGGTAAAGTTAATTTTTCCAAAGCAAAGTTGAGGTCCCAAGTTGGAGTAGGTGCTCTACTGGGCGGTCTTATGTTTTTAGCCCCTCTGAGGTACTGTTTTAGCAATGGATTAGAGAAAATTGGAGGATCCGTGTTGTAGTGAGCAGAGATGGCAGAGGCATGGATCTTGATGGATGAAAAAGAGAGACCTTTGTCCAGCATCTCAGTTAAATATTGTAGAATCTGAGTAATGTTTGGGACAAGAGGGTCAAGGCTGTGAGCCTGGTTCCAGGCACAGAATCTCTTCCATTTATCCGAATAGGCTTTCCTGGTACTAGGCCTTCTGGCCTCCAGAATGACATCCATAACAGCTTTGGAGAGAGGCATTGCTTGCTTGACTAAGGAATTTTCCATGCAGCTAGGTTTAAGGTCTGTAGCTGACTGTGAAGTATCTGATTGTTGTGTTGAGTCAGCAGATGTGGGATTTGAGGCAATATCCAGGGTGGTTCTTGTGCTAAATTCCTTAAGATTGGGTACCAGTGCTGGTGTGGCCAGTCTGGAGCAATCAGGATCATCTTTGGCTCTTCTTGTCTGGCTTTTATGAGAACCTTTGGAAAAAGAGGTAGTGGAGGGTAAGCATATACTTGTAGGTTTTTTCAGCTGAATGAGAGGGCATCCACTTTCCATGCTTGTGGATGGTAACTCCTTGTGCAGAATTTCTGAAGCTGGCAGTTCATTGGGGATGCAAACAGATCTATGTCCGGGCTCCACCATTTTTGTGTTATCATTCTGAATATTTGTGGATTCAATTCCCATTTGTGGGGATCCATGATGTTTCTGCTTAAGTCGTCTGCCAGTATGTTTTTCTCTCCTGGCAGGAATTGTGCTTGAAGATGAACTTGATAGTTTAGATCTGTGTTCCACAAGGTCATGGCTTGTCTGCAGAGGGGGTAGGAGTGAGTGCCCCCTTGCTTGTTTATGTACCACATTACTGTGGTGTTGTCTGTTTTTAATAATAGTTGTCCTGGATGCAGCATGTCCTTGATAGCTATAAGGGCATTTTGTACAGCTAACATCTCTTTTTGATTGATGTGAAGATGCCTTTGTTCTACAGGCCACTTGCCCTGAATACATTTTCCTGCCATGTGTGCTCCCCAGTCATAATCTGATGCATCTGTTGTCAGTGTTTGCCTGGCTGTGGGTTGAGTAAAAGGCTGTCCCTTGTTGAGGTGACAAGCTTGAGCCCACCATCAAAACTCTTGTTGAAGGCAAGGAATTAGTGGTATAACTGTTTCCAAACTTTGACAGTGTTGAGACCATACATTCTTTAGGTACCATTGTAGTTTCCTCATATGCAGTCTGGCATATGGTATTAGTAGTATGCAGGACGCCATGTAACCCAAGGCTTGCAGAATTTTTCTTGCAGGGAGTTGGGTTTTTGTTGCCATCAATTGAAAGTATTGAGTCAGTTGTCCTTGCTTGTCTGACGTGAGATAAGCCATCTGGGCCATTGTGTTCAAGCTGGCACCCAGGAATATTATCTCTTGTGAGGGCACTAGTTTTGATTTCTTTTCGTTTACTGTGTACCCCAGGCAACTTAATAACTGTTTTACAAATGCCAGGTGCTCTAGAAGATTGTCCTTGCTCTCTGCTTGAATCAGGCAGTCGTCCAGGTACAGATAAATTTGAATTCTTTTCTGTCTGCAAAATGCAATTACTGGTGCCAGGCACTTTGTAAAGACCCTGGGTGCAGTAGATAAGCCAAAGGGCAGTGCAGAGTATTGATAGTGCATTGAACCTGCTATGAATCTGAGGTATCTTCTGCAGCTTTGTCTGATAGGGACATGCAGGTATCCCTCCTTAAGGTCCAAAGTCACGAGCCAAGCTTTCTTGCCCAGCATGGGAAGAAGCTGCTGTAGTGTTAACATTTTGAATTTCGGAACATCCAGGTATGTGTTTAGAGAAGAAAGATCCAGAATGGGCCTCCAAGCTTTGTCCTTTCTGGGAACCAGAACAAGTCTTGAATAAAATCCTTGTCCTTGCTCTGGTGGTGGTACCTCTTGAATAGCTCTCATTTCCATGAGTGCTGTAATTTATTTTTGAGCCTCTGCCCATTGATTTGGTGGCAGATTTGGCATTCCTTTTAACCTTGGCAGAGTGGAACCTGTAACCTTGAGATACAATGTTGAGAACCCATTTGTCTTTGGTGATCCAATGCCAATTGTGATAGAAAAGTGCTAGTTTTCCTCCCAAGGGGGCTGCCAAGAGACAGCTGTCTGGCAGCTGTAATGGGAAGTCATTGAGGCTGCTTTTTATATGGTTGGGACCTGTCTTCCCCTTCTTTCTGGCCTGGTGCACCCCATTGTCGAGGCCTGTAAGGACCTTGTGGTTGACCTCTACCTCTCGGACATCTGTATCTGCCTCTTTGAGGTCTGTCTGTAGCCGGAAAGGACCAATTATTTGTTGGCCAATTTCTGCTAAATCTTGGTGGCTGAACCTGTAAGAAATCCTTTACCGTTTGCATAGATTTCGCCTTATCCTCCATTTTCTTTAATACCTCTTCTGCCTTAACTCCAAATAACACATCCTGCTATAAAGGTGCATCCAATAATTTTGCTTTAACATGATCTGGTAACGTATGTTCTTTTAACCAAGCATGCCTTCTAATGACAGAGCCTGTAACTGCTGCTCTACAGGAGGCATCTAAAGAATCAAAACCACATTGCAAAGTATGCTTTCCCACTTGTTCAGCTGCATGCAATAAATCCTGCATTTCTTTAAAATTAGGAGGATCTGAATCTGGAAGCATTTTTTGTTTTAACTGAGACATCAAAAATTGCTGATATTTTAGATGTGAAACTGGCAATTTAAGGCTCTCATTGCTAAGGTTGCAGACGTATATACTTTCTTTCCCCATCTGTCTAATGCTCTGGAATCTCTGTCAGAGGGAACAGGGTTTTTTTGCTGATGAGGCTTTAATCCCTTTGGGTCCCTGAGAAATAGTTTCAGGGTCAGCAACAGGACTTTTATACAGAAATTTGTGAGAGTCAGGAACTCTGTAATATCTATCGGGTTTAACAGGGGCTGGAGGTAAGGAGTCAGGGTTTAAGCTGGATTCAGTGTAGACATCATCCACAATATCCAACACTGGTGGAATAGCAAGGGGTCTGTGTTGAGGCAATAAAAGGAAGTCTCTGAGCTTTTTCTTGGATTCTGAGTAATCCTGGCCTTCCCAATGGAAGTGCTCCCTCATGGTATGTAATGTCTCCCCAAAGGAGTAGTCCTCAGGTGGAGAGGCTGATGGAATTGATTCCTCAGCATCAGAATCCTCATAAGGGGGTAAGGAATATCCTAGGTCTGAGGATGAATCTGAAGAAATGGACACCTGGTCAGAAGATTCATAGTCTGCCTCCTGTCTGGGCCTTTTATCAGGAGGGGGATGGGACCCCCTGATCAGGGTGATTAGGTCTTCGGCCATTTTGAGCATTTGTTTTTTAGGCATGGAAGCCTGTGCTGGAGCATGCTGAATCTGTTTCTTTGTTTTTAAGGGGGCCTTAGACTTAGTAGAGGGTTTAATAGTTAACTGGGTAGGTCTGAAGACACCCTCTGAGGCTGTGGATTGCTCAGCTACTTCTGTACCCTCAGATTGGTTAATTTCGGTAGGCTGAAAACATATAGCATCAGAAGGCCCAGCAAGCTCCACGTGGGAGTCGGATGAGGTCTGTGGTTCTGTAGATCCAGTCATCAGGGGCTGTGTAGGCGCCTCGCTGAAAACCGGAGAACCGGTGACCGGCCTAGAAGAGGCCTCGTCGTCGGTTTTGGGCGTCGGATGTCTGTCCTTGTCTTTGCGCTTTTTATGTAATCCTGTTGTCAGGAGTTCCGACGGCATGGTGTAATTGAATTTTCTGCCAAAATAATGTCGGGCAAAATCAAACCGACGTTTAATAGTACGCTTGTTAAACCTAGCACAAAACCAACAACCAGTGACGTTGTGGTCTGGGCCTAGGCATGGAATACAATTGGAGTGGAAATCCTTATGAGGTATTTGCTTCCCACATGAAATACAGTTATTAACTTTTACTGACATCGGTCTGAGGCAAGAAAAAGTTTCCCCAACGGGGTACTTAGCTTTGTAGAAGACTTCGTTCTGGATTTGGAATGAAAATCTCAGGAGTCGGCTGACCGGCACTTGCACAACTGCTTCTGCTTCGGGCACTGCGCTGCAAGAAAGACTGAAGAAAATGGCGTCGGCTGCATCTTATATACCCCTGTCGCACTGACGTCAGGGAGGAGGTGACAGCAACTGACACCAGACCAAGACTTTGGAACTCAGGCCGACTGGGGAACCGCCTGACGGCAGGATAACCCAAGTGTAATGACTGCAGCAGTGTAACACGATGAACATCTGGAAACAAAACCTTTTTCACAAAAGTACCCTTTTTCTGCCATGTTCTCTAGCTAGAGCTCTAACATAAATATAGTGCAAATAAGTCTAAAAGAAGTGCATTCTGCATTTACTGAAATAACACATAACTCACTAGTTGTACAGGTCTGTATGCATTCAAACTTAAAACTACCACTTGGCACAGATTACTTTATATTCAGATATTCTATTACACTTTCAGTTTGAATATGATGGAGTTTAGAAAATTTTACAAACAAAATGATTTGATGGGAATGTTCATATATTTCCATGGCATTTTGTATAACTGGAACATCTGAAATAATGTTCTGTAATATCAGACTGCTCAGCCAGTTGAAAATGCTTCCACTATGAGTGAATGAAAGCAAATACACTGAGGATCAGAATCCCTGAACAATATTTATTGAAAATGTCTTGATGAAAAACACTTTTTTAAGTGTTTCTGCAGGGTGGCAAGTCCCTTGTACCCCCCCCAAACTTATATATACCACCTCCGAGGTTGCAGTTACTTGAAAAGGGGGGAATCCCCAAAAAATGGAATTACTTCTGGCAAAACTCGCTGAAAATGATTTCCTATGGAGGAACTCAGATTGTTGGCGAGTTGAAGCTTGGGGCAGTTGAAACTCAAGAGAGTTCAAGCTTTGTTCACCAGTAAGGTAATGGCTGATAATTTAGTGGTCCTGCATTTCTATTTGCATGGGAATTTTGCTTGGTTTGTCCAAGAAAAGTATGGAATACAAATTATTCAAAATGAGTAAGAAACAGCAAAATGGCTTCTCTTGACTTTAATGGCTGCATTGTGAGACATACAGTACTGCATTACATCATCTGGATTTAAGTCTGCCATTTGGAATTCTTTCACGTGGCTTCATTTATTTTTCACATGAGGCTTAGCAGAGCCTTTACTTCTGCATATTTATAGTGCAACAGAAAATGAGGACTTTCTTTCACTCACGCCTGCTTAATAGCCTACAGAATTTTAAGCATAGAGTTAAAAGTTTTCATTTAAAATTACACAATGGCCAACGTAGTCTTCTGCAAATACAGTATTCTGACTGGTAAAAATATATTCCTCAACATCACATGAAAATTTAATGGCTCCACCAAAAGATGTGCTGCACAATTGTCACAATTTGGTGATGCAAAGTGTTTCACTTAATGTGATTAATTCTGTTATTAATGAGAGAATGGAAAGAAATGAAGAAAAAGTCTAGCTGGTTATTGCATGATAGCAATCAATTACTGCTTGTAAAAATTCTGTAGGTTTTATAAATGGCTGGTTTTGTAAAAAACACTTAGGCTTTACCCTCACTGTTTTAAAGCATGCCACCTTTGGGGAGAGCCTGTAATAGCAATACTCAACTGCTTCACCTGTATATCCAAACACTATCCAGAAAGTGAAGCAGTGTAATTCCCAAGGGCAAAATTCAGTGGGTTTATACAGCACACCAAGTGGAAAGGTCAGCTACGTTTGAAATTTGTCTATTTCACAATCCTTTTTTTTGTCACCCCCAGTCATTCTGTGAAGTGAAGATGTGAAGAAAGTCATGGTCTTCTTAACTTTCAGCACAGCCCACAGCCTGTAAGTTTGATTTTGCTTATGGGTAATAACAGTGCAGTGGAAATCAACAAAAATGGTTTGACAAGACTTTGTTGAAACTGTAAAGGCTAAAAAACTCGACAATACTAAAATAAAAAACACAAATACGTTTTTACCAATAATTAATGCAGTATCCAAAACAATGGAAGAAAACCAGAGCTGGACATTTACTTAAACTTTACGTTACTGTTGGCTTGATCAATTTTGACAGAAACATTCAGAAAGCTTGCTCTCATGCAGCCAATATAAATAATCAGGTAGATTGATGTTCTACAGTAAGCCAGAAAATAGTTTAGTGAAGCAATTCTCCACTCCACACACCATTTCCCTTAGCAACCTAACATTGCCATGACAGCAAAGGAGGGGTGGCACTCTCTGAGTGAATTAACAAGCAGAATGATTCTCTCGTTCATCTTTCTTTGCTTAATGTGGTTTGTTGTAAGATTTTTTCTGCAAAATAAAATCACTTAATTGCATATTGCTAATATCACATTGACAAATTTCCCCTTTTCTAATTTTGAACATAAATAATTCTTATTATTACTCTCAGTCTTTGAGTCTAAGTTGACTTCAAAGTTATATCTGGAAGATTGATAACAACATTAAATAATCTCTGCTTTTGATTTGCTTTAAACTTGCTTTTTTTATAACTAAAACCATGTCCGAAGGCTAAGAAATGCCAATGTTTCTTATGTGTATGTGTCTATCTTATTCCTTGTGTGACTGCACCATTTTTGTTTTTGTTGATTTACCTGTACACTTGTGTCTTACTGCTATGTCAGGTTTAAAAAACTTCAGGGTCCAAGGGAGACAGAACCTATTCCAATGTGCAGAGCTGAGAAAGATGAGAAATAAATCCTAGACATCCTTCCAGGGTGTTACTTACACAATAACACACACCCTGTCGAACGTTACTGTTTGCGTAATTACTGTACAGTGTATGTAATGTGTTATCACTTAAGTTAGAGAAATCCTGAGTGATACTATATTTTTGCTGACAGTTTATTCAAATGTAGGCAATGTGGAACATTTCTCCCTGGCCCTGTGCTTAAAAGTGGCTTTTCCCAGTCAGACTTTCCCAGTAAAAGTCAAATAAAGAAATGATGCATGTGATCAAGAAAGTAAACAGCATTTGTTATCTTGTATGTCTATGAAAATGGAGACACTCTCAAGTTTGGATGTGGCTCATGAAGACTGAACCTTACTGGTGCTCTATAAAATACAGCCAGCAAATCAGGGTGGAGCAGAGGAAGGCTCATACAGCTGAAAGGATGTGGCAAAGATTTTAACAGATTCTGTACTGGCAGTTGCCAAGGAAACAGGAACAAAGAAAAAGAGTGATACTGATACTGAGCTTGAATGTAATACCACCCCAATGTTAATAAAGCTAGTCTTATACAGTAAAGTCTAGAGTAGAGACAGAACACCAAATACTGTCTAGTGTTGAGTAGAGTGAATGGGCAATATCCAGTGTACCTGAATTAAAGACAAGCCAGAAAAGGTTTGAATTTCTAGAGGTTTTAGAGTCACAGTGGACCAGCACTGCACACTACACAATAGGCGATGCCCGGGTAGAACATACCTTTACATCCTCTGCTGTGGAATGCTGTAGGAAAAAACCTGACCTGATTACATGCATTCTGTCAAATGAAACTGGGCATATTATTACCATTAATAAACATAATGTCTAATTAAGCACAACAAACTGTTATCCGGGGTGAAGGCAATGCCAGTCATATGGCAAAAGGCCATGGGCCAAGTATTACAGGGAATGTCAAACAGTGCTACCTGGGCAACAGATCAAAAGGAGGAAACCATTTTGGCAATCTGAAAACTGAAATGAATCAAAGACAGCCTACAGAAATATAGAACAAAAGTCACCTGAGAAAAGCAAGTGAAAATATGTCTGAGAATATTACTTACTGAAAATGGCTGAGAAAATCATAAGAAAGTGTGAAGACTATGAAAAAGGCACATAGGCCTAAATATTTCAAAACTGTAATCCTACCTTAGAATGGTGACTTGCAGTCAAATTCTTGCCTAATCTTCATGTGCTGTTGCACTGATAGGCTGCTGAGAATGGGCCTCCAGGGTGACAATGACAGTCAGGCCTCTGTATGCATATATGGTTGGCTTCTGATGCTTTACTTTATGGAACTGATGCTACACAGGTTCCAGACTATATGTCCCAGGTTTTAACAAAATCTGAAGGAGACTGTGCTCAGACCAATTAAGAAGCCCTTAGCTTAGCATGTGTGGGAAGTACTTACACTCTGCATGTACTTGCATGGTTAGAAAGCTCCTTACCCCAACTGTGTAGCCAGAAACTGTGTGTCACAAAAGTAGTCTAACAAAAAACAGAATTTCAAACTTGTTGTTAAGCCCAAAAAGTGCTTTTGCGAGAAGACATCAACTCTGCTGATCCCCCAACCCCCTGCTACCTGTATATACTAACTCTGAGATCAGTATACCAGAGAAGAGGAAATAGTCCAAAATACTACTATGACTTTATGTAGCTCCATTATTCTATGCAGTGCAGTTATGGTCTTCAGAATAAAAGCAGGCATCTAGATAAAAGTATATGCTGGTAGCTGACCACTGGTTACTGACTTCGAATTTTAATCCCAGAAAATAAATTTCACAAATGTCAGACTCTAGCACTGGGTCCTGTGTCTGGTGGCACATTCCTATAACACTGACTACAGAGAAATTAATTTACACTGTAAACTTGATGGTCTGGATAGACCCACATATGAAAAATGTAGGAGCCATGCACTAGACAACTATTACGCATCCTCAGTGAAACAACTTCCCATTACTGATGTGAAAAAACATTAACAGAGTTAGAATTATCATGTACTATTCGAGGTATATAATCAGTTGGTAAAAGAATTACCAAGGAATGATAATGAAGTTATTGCATCTTTGGAAGCATGAAAAGAACAACCAACTTTATGGCAAGTACACTACTGCATGGATTCAGTGTGGTCATTTCCGAAAAACATTAATCTAAAGCACTAAAGACATTCAGTAAAGACACACTGGCTCAGTGAAACTGAAATAACTAGCAAGAAATTTTGTATGACACAAATGTATTTGACACCAAATTGTAAGAAATGCACCAATGACAGACAGCACCACTATGTCCCTAGCAATGATTAGTAGTGGTACAGCAGTGAAAGCACATGGCCTGTGCAAGCCCTATTACAGCCAGTACAATGTTCATCTTATTTATCACTGCTGCAGTAGCCCAAACTATATAACAGCCGGCCAGCTTCCAAAGGTTCTGGGTACCTTCCACGCACCCAAACCATTAGACAGGTTTGAGTGCCAAATCCATCAGTTTTCCTTCTGCTAAAGAGACTCTGCTCCTCTGCAGGCTTTCGAGGATCGATGGTTGGTTAACACTGTTCTATTGCTGGGCAGATAAGTTCCCTTAGGGAAAAAACCTTTCATATTTAATTTTGTATTGTCTAAAGTTAGTTTCCTGTTAAAGAAAATATTTTTAAGCTACAAAATGTGTCTTTGTTGACTGTTATATGACTTAACTAACTCAGTCATTGTCCATGCTGGTGTGAATGACCTGAGACGTACCTCCCTGGACTACATGAAAAGAGACATAAAGGAGCTCTCTGAGCATGTAGCCCAGGCCGGTATGACCCTGACCTTGAGTAGCATCTTACCCTCACCAAGAATGATGCCACAATATGAAGACAAGATGATCAATTTCAACAATTGGCTTAAGTACTGGTGTCATTCAAAGGGGATCCAATGCCTGTCAGCTTGGGATGATATGCTCGACAAGCCACGATGCTTCGCTAGGGACGGCTTGCACCTGTCACCCTGGGCTTTGGATATTGGCAAAGGCTCTTGCTACCCCCATAGTGCCTTTTTAGGCAAGGCTCAAAAGACAAACCCACCTCCATAGGTATCACAAGGGATAAGAAACTAAGAGTAATGCTACTCAACGCCAGAAGTCTAAACCTCAAGATGCACGCACTCAAAACTCTCCTTAGCATGGAGAACATCGATATCTGTGCAGTAACAGAAACCTGGTTCAGGGCTCCCGAGAGCACCCCAGCACTACCAGGTTATACCTCATACCATGCTTTTCGGCCCCAAAACTTGGACCGAACCACAAAAGGAGGGGGAGTATCGATATTCATCAAAGACATCCACACCTCCAGGTTGGTGGCAAAGCACGAAGCATCAGAGACTATCCATGTGCAACTAACAGTGGGTAAAACTGCCTTCCAGTTTATAGCCTGCTACAGACCACCCTCCCAAACCCAGGAACCCCACTCGGCCTTCCTGAGAACACTGGAAAATACGAAGGTCTCTCCAAACACCATTATATTGGGTGACTTCAACTACCCAAACATAGACTGGGAGCATTACTCTAGCTCCAACACCCTAGCCCAAAGGTTCCTAGAATTTATAAACTCAAATGCTATGGAACAACTTGTTACCACTCCCACAAGAGGGGAAAACATACTGGACCTGATCATCACCAACATGGGGACTCTATGCTCCAGAACAGAAGTGTATCCCTCACTGGTAAGATCAGACCATAAACTAATCTCACTGGATATTCACATCCCGACCCCACCCCTGCCCAGAAAACCACAGTGAAAAACTTCTCTAAAGCAAATTTTACACTCCTCAAAACTGAGGTGGAATCCTTCAAAGCCCCCGGGCCTGTGGAAAATACAGCCCAGACCGCAGAATCCTTTATAAACGCATTCTATGAACACCTTCAGGAATGCATGGATCATGCGATCCCAAATAAAACCAAGACCCAATCCTCCAAAGGCAGATGTCCTGTCTGGTGGACCCCAGCCATAAACAAACTATACAATAGAAGGAGGAAGCTACTAAATGATAAAGCAAAATCCCAAAAAGGGAAGGCATCACTGATCAGTATTAGCAAAAACTACGGGCACACATAAAATTGTCTAAGGCCAGCTTGAGAGAAAAATTGCACAGGGCACTAAGGATAATCACAAGGCTTTCTTTAGTTATGTTAGGAACCTGGGTTGTAATTCCCAGATATGCTCAGAATTAGTCCAAAATGACAAAAATACACGAACCCACAGACATTGCCAACATCCTAGCTGACAGGTTCAGCAAACTTCTCCCCTCCCACCAAAGGGCAAATATCTATCCCAGCAGAGTGCTGCCCCTGACATCTCAGATGCTCAGGTAAGAGCCGCCCTCTCCAAAGAAAAAACACAGCATCAATGGGACCAGATGGTGTCCCGGCTGCGCCCTACATGAACTCAAAGAAGAGCTAAACCCAAACATAAAACTACTGTTCAATCTCAGCCTTACTACAGGATATGTGCCCAAAGAGTGGCGTGCAGCAACAGTGGTCCCTCTCCATAAAGGTGGTGCCTCAACGGATCCTGGAAACTATCGCCCCATAAGCCTGACTAGCTTGGTCTGCAAAGCTATGGAAAGGATCATCATGGACCTCATAAATAAAGATATTGGGGACCTACAAACACTGGATCCTACCCAGTTCGGCTTTGTTAAGGGCAGATCCTGCCTCTTAAACCTGGTTGATTTCTTTGAAACAGTCACCAATGCGTTTGTCGCGGGATTGGTGGTCCACACAGCCTACCTGGACCTCGCAATAGCCTTCGATACAATACCCCACTCGGCATTATAGATAAGCTCACCAGCTTAAATATAAACCCCTATGTCACTAGATGGATTGCAAACTGGCTCAAGGACAGAACCCACATGGTTAGAATTGCTGGAGCCATGTCAGACTCCAAACCAGTTACAAGTGGTGTCCCACAAGGCTCAGTCCTGGGACCTCTCTTGTTCGGTATATATTCTCGGAGGTACAGGCCAACACGGAAGGACTGTGGCTGACCAAGTTCGCAGATGACTGCAAACTGGGTGCCATAATCGACTCTCCAGCCGACACAAGCATCCTTCAAAAGGGCCTCATAGAAACAGACAACTGGTGCCAGTGCCATGGCCTCAAGCTAAATGCCAAAAGTGTATAGTCATCCCTTTGTCAAAAACAAAGTGCCCACAAATTACCACATAGGTGGAAATCCATTAAGTACAGAAGAAGTAATTAGGACCTGGGGACCCAAGTTGATAGCAATCTCTCATTTGACAACCACGTGGCCAAAGTGGTTAGAAAAACATTTTATATAGCCCACCTAATCATGAAGGGATTCACATCTGGATCAGGGAGGTCATCGTGCCTCTTTACTCATCCCTCATCAGGCCCATAATTGAGTACAATGCCCTTTGGGATGTACCTTACCAGACACCTGCAGCAACTGGAAAGACCCCAAAAGTACCTCACCAAGAGGATCAAAGGGCTCAAACAGATGCCATATGCTGCCCGGTTAAAGAAACTCCAGCTCTACTCAGTGGCATACCGCCTGTTCAGAGGCGATCTGTGCCTGACGTATAAAGCCATGTCCAACCCGAATTAATGGACATGCTGCACCTCAGAAAATCCAAATCCCATCGAGCTACGCCGAGAGACTTGAACCTCAGCACTGAAATAAATAGGACATGCTGGAGGGACAGATTCATAACCCAGAGGCTCCCTTCACTCTGGAATAAAATCCCAGTCCAGGTTAGGCAGAGTCCCTCATTGACTCTCTTCAAGAGGAATCTTGATGAGTGGATGGGAGATCGTAGGTTTACCCCGGGTATCACTTCTGTGTCACTGTTAGATAGAGGCACAGTATACTAACCTCGAAAAAGGGCATAGCAAAATAAATTTAAAATGGGTGGCGAAAGCCAAACACATTCTGGCTAGGCTTATAAATGCCCTAGGGCAGATAGCCTAGTATGAACCTATGAACCTATGAACTGTTCTTTTAAACAGGATGGCACTTTAGTTCTTGACAGTTTAAAAGTTGTTCAAGCCTATGTATAACTAGTTCTTCTATGGAGAAACTGCTTGGTTTCATTTTGGGTCTGACGATGTGTATTACAGTGCTTTTTACTATGTTTTGACTGGGAAAACATTTACTGGTACTTACTTTCTTTTTTTACCGACTTGTCCTACTTAGCTTCCCTAGGAAAGAAAAATCATTCTCAGCTTAACTGTGGAATAAACTACCACCCCCTTGGTTAGTCCTTCTTCCAAACACAGAAAGAAAAAGTTAACTGAGCAGCCTTTGCCACCACAGCAGGCTAGCAATTTGTCTCAGCTGCAGGTGGGTGACTCAGCTTGTTCCTAAGACCACACGTCTTTTTCCCCTGGATCCCTCAGGTATTGTTCATACAGCCACTATGAATCGGGAGTTAGCCATACCCTTTGCAGCTGGTGGGGTCCCCTCAGTTGGCAAGGAGAGCAACTCTTGTTGCTCTTGGGAGAAGGGGCAGGGAAAGTGTCTCTGCTTAACCAGAATGCTGAGCCCATCCCTGGGGAAGTTGTTGCTGCCATTAAAAATCCTGTTTGGCTTAATTTTCCTGTCAAAAAGAAACAGAAAACTAAGCACGTATCTTCTCCTGCACCAGCTCTTCTGGGCAGGAGTAGTTCATTAGAAATAGTGAAGGGTCTTGCAGACGCTATTGACCCTTCTTATAAAATGGTTTCTGGTAAAATTAAAAGGGATTCCTCTTTTCCTGAAGAGATTCAGGATTTTGAATGTGTAGAGGAATGTGATGGGACAGATGCAGGTTTTCCTCCTCAGATTTCTGATTCAGACTTAGAGGATTTCATGCTGTCTGAATCTCCCTGTGAGGCATTCTCTTTCTCTGAGACTACTTCCAGAATGTGCTAATGTTTTTTAGTGGAGAACACTGAGGATTTTCAGCCCCTCAGAAAATACTATGAGTTGCTATAAATGGAATTCCCAGAACCTTTACATACGTCTCAATGTTGTCAGCACTGGAGGATGTGTTTGTCACAACTTGCAGTTTTCCTGACAAAAGTACAGTTTTGTACCTACCATAAATGTAGATGTTCAAGTGTTCACCCTGCTGCAGTCATTACACTTGGGTTATCCTGTCATCAGGCGGTCCCGCAGTCGGCCGGATTTCCAAAGTCTTGGTCCGACGTCGGTTGCAGTCACCTCATCCCTGACGTCAGTGCGCCAGGGGTACATATATTGCAACCGACGCCATTTTCTTCAGTTTTTCTTGCCCCAGATGTCAGGTGCCCCTAAAAAGGTGATCCAAATCAGTACCAAATGGTATGAACACTGTACAAACATAAAATCCCTTCAGCTATAAGCAAATACATCAGTAAGGGATAGCAGAGGATTAGCCAGTAGATCAGAGGGGTTGGAGGGAGGGTAACCTGGACTGCAGCAGGGTGAACACTCGAACATCTACATTTATGGTAGGTACAAAACTGTACTATGTTCATCGTGTTACCCTGCTGCAGTCATTACACTTGGGTTGAGTCCCAAAGCTAAGGTAGGGTGGAGGCATCATAGAGGGTTAGTGGAGGCAATGAGGCCCTGCAAAACTGCAGTGGCGAAGCCTGCCCTGGACTTAGAATAAAGAGGTAAGTGATAGTGTTTGGTGAAGGTGTGCACTGAACTCCAAGTTGCAGCTTCTAAGATTTCCTTGGTAGGAACCCCCCTTAGAAAGGCTGTAGAGGTAGCTGTTGCCCTGGTAGAGTGGGATCTAATGGTAGGAGGAACTGGTTTCCCATGATGGGTGTAGCAGAATCGGATGCAGTGGCCTATCCATTTAGAAATGATTTGCTTGGATATGGCCTGCCCTTGAGAAGCTGTAGCATAGGAAACAAAGAGCTGGTCAGTTTTTCTGAAAGCCTTAGTTTTGTCCAAGTAGTAACGAAGCTGCCTGTGAATGTCCAAGGAATGCAGGAGTCTCTCACTTTTGTTCTGTGGATTGGGGTAGAAAGTGGGTAGGTGGATGGTTTGATTTAGAGCTACACTGGAAACCACCTTAGGCATGAAGGAAGGATTCATTCGTAGAGAAACTCTGTCTTGATGAAAAATGAGGAAAGGTTCCACTGCCATAAGTGCCTGCAATTCTGAAACTCTCCTAGCAGAAGTTATTGCCAGGAGCAGGGCATTCTTCCAAGATAGGAACTGAAGGTCTGCAGAAAAAGCTGGTTCAAAGGGAGGTAACGTTAGTTTTTCCAGAACAAAATTGAGGTCCCATGTTGGTGTAGGAGCTCTTCTAGGTGGTCTAATGTTTTTTGCCCCTCTGAGGAACTGCCTTAGGAGAGGATGTGAAAATAAAGGTGGATTTGTGTCATGGTGAGCTGAAATAGCTGAAGCATGGATTTTAATTGAGGAGAAGGAAAGTCCTTTATGCAACATCTCAGCTAAATACTGTAGAATGTGAGGCATATGAGGCTGAGTTGTGTCTTGGCCCTTAGCTTGGTTCCAAGCAGAAAACCTTTTCCATTTGTCCAAGTAAGCCTTCCTGGTGCTTGGCCTCCTGGCTTCTAGAATAACATCCAGCACTGCTTGTGAAAGAGGGGCTGGTTGGATGCTTAATTGATTTGCCATGCAGCCAGATTTAAGGTTTTGATCTGGCTGTGTAGAATCTGCTTGTCTTGCTGCGTGAGCAAATGAGGTATTTGAGGCAATATCCATGGTGGACTGTGAGCCATATTCTTCAATAGCGGGTACCAGTGCTGGCGTGGCCAGTCTGGGGCTATGAGAATCATTCGAGGTTTCTCCTTTTTGACCTTCAAAAGAACCTTTGTGAGAAGAGGTAATGGAGGAAAGGCATATGTTGTCAGATTTTTCCAACTGAAGGAGAGAGTGTCCACTTTCCAAGCTTGATGGTGGAATGTCCTTGTACAAAATTTAGTCAGCTGGTAGTTTTGAGGACTGGCAAACAGGTCTATATCTGGTAGGCCCCATCTTTCAGTTATCATTGTAAATACTTGTGGGTCTAGCCTCCACTCGTGGGGATCTTTGATATTTCTGCTTAGGTCGTCTGCCAATGTGTTCTTCTGTCCTGGCAGGAATTGAGCTTGTAACTGGACTTGGTATGCCAGAGCTGTGTTCCATAAGATTATTGCTTGCCTGCAAAGACGGTAGGAATGTGTGCCCCTTGTTTGTTTATGTACCACATTACTGTGGTGTTGTCCATCTGTATTGCAAGTTGTCCAGGCTGTAGTAGATCCTTGAAGGCTGTCAGAGCTTTCTGTACAGCTAGCATCTCTTTTTGGTTTATGTGCAGTTTTCTTTGTTCTGCAGTCCATAGGCCTTGAATGCATTGCCCTGCCATGTGTGCCCCCCAGGCATAGTCTGAAGCATCTGTTGTGATAGTTTGCCTGGGTGGGGGCAAGGTGAAAGGCTGACCCTTGTTGAGGTGACATGCCTGTGCCCACCATAGAAATTCCTGTTGAAGGCAGGGAATGAGAGATATCACTGTGTCCAAGCTGTGGCTGTGTTGAGACCATACGCTTTTTAGGTACCACTGTAATTTCCTCATATGCAGTTTTGCAAATGGTATTATCAGAATGCAAGATGCCATGAAGCCCAAACCTGCAGAATTTTTCTTGCAGTTAATTGGGTCTTTGTTGGCATTGTTTTGAAATATTGAGTCAGTAGTAATTGCTTGTCTGGTGTAAGATAAGCCATCTGGGCCGTTGTGTCCAAGCTGGCACCCAGGAATATCATTTTTTGTGAGGGTACTAGTTTTGACTTCTTTTCGTTTACTGTGTACCCCAGACACTTCAGAAGTTGCTTCACAAAAGCCAGATGTTGTAAGAGAATGTCTTTTCTTTCTGCTTGAATGAGGCAGTCGTCCAGGTATGGATATATTTGAATTCCTCTTTGTCTGCAGTATGCAATTACTGGTGCCAGGCATTTTGTGAATACTCTGGGCACAGTAGATAAGCCAAAGGGCAGTGCAGAGAATTGATAATGGGTTGAACCTGCAATGAAACGGAGGTATCTTCTGCAACTTTGTCTGATAGGGACATGCAGGTATGCCTCCTTGAGGTCCAACGTTACCAGCCATTCTTCCTTGCCCAACATGGGAAGTAGCTGCTGTAGTGTTAGCATCTTGAATTTGGGAACCTGTAAGTAAGTGTTTAGAATTCAAAGGTCCAGAATTGGTCTCCAAGCATTTTCTTTTCTGGGTACTAGGAAGAGTCTTGAGTAAAATCCTTGGCTTGCTCTTAAATTGGTACCCTTTGAATGGCTCTCATGTCCATGAGAGCTGTAAATTGTTTTTGAGCCTCTGCCCTTTGATTTTGTGGCAGGTCTGGCATTCCTCTTTTTATTGGCAAGGTGTGAAAGTGGAATCTGTATCCTCGTAAAATTATATCTAGTACCCATTTGTCCTTTGTGACCATGCGCCAGTTGTCTGCAAATAGAGATAGCTATCCCCCCAGGGGGGCTGACAAAAGAGTTTTGTTTGGCCAGGTGAGGTGTAAGTCATTGAGTTTGTCTTCTGGTGGGTTGAGACCTGTCTTCTCCTCCCTTCTGGGTTGGAGTGTCCCATTGGCGAGGTTTATATTGAGCTTGTGGGTTGTCTTCTGCCCCTTGGGCACCTGTATTTACCCCTCTGAGGCCTGTCAGTGGCTGGAAAGGACCAATTTTTTGTTGGGCAGTTTCTGCTGAAGCGAGGGGGTTGTACTTGTAGGAAATCTTTGACTGTCTGCATAGATTTTGCCTTATCTTCCATTTTCTTTAAAACTTCTTCTGCTTTAACACCAAAAAGAACATCCTGCTGTAAGGGAGCATCTAGTAGTTTTGCTTTAACATGATTAGGCAGACTTTGTTCCTTTAACCAGGCATGCCTACGTATAACTGATCCAGTGACAGCTGCTCTGCAGGAGGCCTCTAAAGAATCAAACCCACATTGCAAGGTATGCTTCCCTACCTGCTCGGTGGCGTGCAACAAATCCAGTACTTCTTTCAATTCAGATTGTTGAGGGAGGGTGGTTATCTTTTGTTTTAACTGAGAAATCAGAAATTGCTGATACTTAAGCATATGAAAATGACAGTTTAGAGCTCTCATAGCTAAAGTGGTTGAGGTGTAAACCTTTTTCCCCCATCTTTCTAGTGCTCTTGAATCCCTTTCAGAAGGTACTGGATTTTTAGCCATGGATGCCTTAGCCCCCTTGGGACCCTGGGAGATAGTCTCTGGGTCAGCTACTGGGCTTTTGTAAAGAAATTTGTGGGAATCAGGTACTCTGTAGTATCTGTCCGGATTGGCCGGAGCAGGAGGGAGACAGTCAGGGTTGAAACTGGATTCTAAATAGACATCATCCACAATGCCCAAAACAGGAGGGATGGCTAAAGGTCTCTGTTGGGGGAGTAAAAGAAACTCTCTGAGCCTTTTCTTGGAATCAGAGTAATCCTGACCTTCCCAGTGGAAATGTTCCCTCATAGTGTGTAAAGTTTCCCCAAAAGAGTAATCTTCTGGAGGGGAAGCTGAGGGAATAGAGTCCTCAGCATCAGAATCTTCATAAGGAGAGTAGGAATGGTCTTGGTCCTCAGAGGAATCCGAAGAAATAGACAGTTGATCAGAGGAAGCAGATTCTTCCTCTAGTCTAGGCCTTTTGTCAGGAGGAGGCTGTGAACCCCTGATAAGAGAAATCAAATCTTCAGCCATCTTGAGCATCTGTTTCTTAGGCATAGGGCCTTGAACAGGAGACTGAAGTGAAGCCTTTTTCGGTTTGGAAGGAGTCTTCGACTTGGAAAACGTTTTGACTGTAAGAGTAGTCGGTCTGAAAACGCCTTCAGAAACTGATGGCGTTTCAGAAGCACCGACGTCCTTGGAAGGTAAATCGTCGGTAGGGCCTGAAGTAAAAGGCTGCGTCGGCCTTGTACATTCCGTCAAAATATCTGTAGCGGTCTCGGTTTCTTGAACTGCGGTAGTCAGAGGCTGCGTCGGAGCCTCACTGATAACCGGAGACCGGATCAACCGAGGGCTCGGAATCGGGCTTAGGCCTGGGCTGTCGGTCCTTATCCCTGCGCTTTTTGTGCATGCCGGTAGTCGGAAGCTCCGACGGCATGTTATAATTAAATTTTCTACCAAAAAAGTGTCATGCAAAATCAAATCGTCTTTTAATAGTACGTTTATTAAATCTAGCACAAAAATGACAAGAAGTGACGTCGTGGTCAGGGCCTAGGCAAGGTATGCAAGAAATACAATTGTTAACTTTTTCTGACATCGGTCTGAGGCAAGAAAAGTTTCCCCAACGGGGTACTTAGCTTTATAGAAGACTTCGGTCTGAAATTCGAATATCTCAGGAGTCGGCCGACTGGCACTTGCGAACTGCTTCTGCTTCGGGCACCGCGCGGCAAGAAAGACTGAAGAAAACGGCGTTGGTTGCAATATATGTACCCCTGGCGCACTGACGTCAGAGATGAAGCGACTGCAACTGACGTCGGACCAAGACTTTGGAAATTCGGCCAACTGCGGGATCGCCTGACGACAGGATAACCCAAGTGTAATGACTGCAGCAGGGTAACACGATGAACATCAGCCTGTTGCACCTAAGAAAGCAAACAGAATGCACAAAGTTCCTCAGTCTTTCAATTTTTCATATACTCATCCCAGACCTGGCCTAGCAACTATTGATTTTGTTAATCCAGCTGCTGTTAAACTTTTAGCTAATTCTCATCCAGTCAAAGGTGGCAAAACTATTGATAATTTGGGAAAAAGTGTATGCTTCTGCATACACTTATGTCAGGCTCATATGTTAAAATTTATTCTAATTATGAAAGTATGAAGAATGTTTTACATGCAGTTCCCTCCTGTGAGGAAAAATCTTCTTTGTGTGCTTTAGTTTCTTATATTTCCAGGTCGCTGCTCATTGTTTAAAGTATGGTCTGTAGATACTGCATCCATGGCTGTTGCTACTGTTACTGTTCATAGGTTCATAGGTTCATACTAGGCTATCTGCCCGAGGGCATTTACAAGCCTAGCCCATCGTTTTGTGGCTTACGCCACCCCTTTAGTATGGGGAACTATACCCATTATTTTGCTGTGCCTCTGTCGAGCAGTGACACTGAGGTAATCCCTGGGGTATATCTGCGATCTCCCATCCATTGGTCAAGATTTCTCTTGAACAAGGCCAGCGAGGTGCTCTGCCTCACATGTACCGGGATTTTGTTCCACAGCATAGGGAGTCTTTGGGTGATGAATCTATCCCTCCAGCACGTCCTATTAATAGCCGTGTCGAGGTTTAAGTCTCCGCCCTTGTGGCTCTGATGGATCTAGATTTTTGAGGTGAAGCATATTCATCAAATCTGGGTTTGACATGGCCTTGTATGTTAGGCAAAGGTCACCTCTGAGCAAGCTGTGTTTACTGAATAGAGCTGGAGTTCTTTCAGTCGGGCAGCATAGGACAGATTTTTGAGACCCTTTATCCTTTTGGTGAGGAACTTTGTGGCCTCTTCAGCTGCTGCAAGTGTTGGGTCAGATACATCCCGAATGGGGCATTGTACTCAATCATTGGTCTGATGAGTGATGAGTAAAGGGAGACTATGACCTCCCTTGATCTAGATGAGAATCCCTTCATGATAAGGTGGGCAATGTAGAAGGTCTTCCTAACTACTTTAGCTACATGGGTGTCGAATGACAGACTACTATCAACCTGGGTCCCCAGGTCCCTGATAACTTCTTCTGTGCTCAGTGGATTGCCACCTATTTGGTAGCTAGGGGTAACCTTGTTTTTCCCAAAGGGTATGACTATGCATTTTTTGGCATTTAACTTCAGGCTGTGGCTCTGGCACCAGTTATCTGTTTCTGTGAGACCCTTTTGAAGGATATCTGTGTCAGATGTGTTTTCTACTATGGCGCCCAGTTTGCAGTCATCTGCAAACTTTGTCAGCCATAACCCTCCTGTGTTTGCTTGTACTTCGGAAAAGTACATGCCAAACAAGAGTGGGCCCAGGACTGAGCCCTGTGGGACACCACTTGTGACAGGCTTTGAGTCTGACATGGCGCCAGCAACTCTGACCCTGTGGGTTCTGTCACTCAGCCAGTTTGCAACCCATCTTGTGATGTATGGGTTAACATTTAAGCTGATGAGTTTTTCAATGATACCCGAGTGGGGTATTGTATCGAAGGCCTTAGCCAGATCGAGGTAGGCTGTATGGACTGCCTTTCCCTCGTCAATGGCTTTGGTGACTGTTTCGAAGAAGTCAACCAAGTTTAAAAGGCATGATCTGCCTTTGACAAAGCCAAACTAGGTTGGATCCAAAGTCTGCAAATTCCCTATGTCTTTATTTATGAGGTCCATTATGATCCTCCCCATGGCTTTGCAGATAAGGCTTGTCAAGCTAATGGGCCGGTAATTTCCAGGGTCGGTGGAGGCACCGCCTTTGTGAAGTGGGACCACAGTTGCAGTGCGCCACTCCTGGGAATGATCCAGAGGTAAGACTTTGATTAAACAGCTGTCCTAGCTGTGGGTTTAATTCCTCATTGAGTTCGTGGAGCACACAGCCGGGGACACCATCAGGTCCCATGGATGCTGTGTTTTTTGCTTTGGAGAGAGCAGTTCTCACTTGGGCGCTGGAGATGTTTGCGGGGCTGAAATCGTCTGGTATAGATATCTCTCCTTTTGGGGGAGGCGGGGGAGAAGTTTGCACTGAACCTGTCAGCCAGTATGTTGGCAATGTCTGTAGGATCAGTAATCTTCACATCATTTTGAACTAGTTCTGAGCATATCTGGGAGTTTCCTCCTAGGTTTCTAACATAGCTAAAGAAGGACTTATGATTGTCTTTTGAGTCTTTAGCTATTTTTCTCTCGAAATTTGCTTTGGATGATTTTATGAGAGCTCTTAGTTTTTTACTTATAGTGATCAAGGGTGTCTTACCTTTTAAGGATTTTGCTCTATCTTGTAGTAGCTTACTCCTTTTATTGTAGAGTTTGTTTATGGCTGGGGTCCACCAGACTGGACGCTTGCCTTTGGTACTAAGAGTCTTTGTTTTGTTTGGGATTGCCTTATCCATGCAGTCCTGCAGGTGCTGGTAGAAGGTGTTTGTAAGTGATTCAGCGGCTTGAGTACTGTTTTCCGCTGGCTCTGGGGCCTTAAAGGAGACCACACTAGTCTTTAGAAGTGTGAAGTCGGCTTTTGAGAAGTTCTTTACTGTGGTCTTTTTTATTTCAGGTGGGGGTGGGATGAGGACCTCTAGCGAGATTAGTTTGTGATCTGATCTCACCAGTGAGGGGTATACTTCCGGTGTTGAACATTGTGCTCCCATGTTCGTGATGATGAGATCAAGTATGTTATCTCCTCTTGTGGGGATGGTGACTAGTTGTTCCATGGCATTTGAGTTTATGAATTCCAGGAACTTTTGGGCTAGGGTGTTTGGGCTTGAGTAGTGTTCCCAGTCTATATTAGGGTAATTGAAGTCACCTAGTATGATGGTGTTTGGTGATACATTTATCCCTCTAGTGTTTTCAGGAAGGCCATGTGAGGTTCCTGAGTTTGTGAGGGTGGCCTGTAACATGCTACAATTTGCAGAGCAGTCTTGCCTATGGTTAATTGCACCTGGATGGTCTCCGATGCATCGTCGTTGCCACCAGTCTTGAGGTGTGGGTGTCCTTGATGAATATGGATACCCCTCCTTTCTTGGTATTGTCCGGATTTTGGGGCCGGAACGCATGATATGAGGTAAAACCTGATAGCGCTGGGGTGCTCTCAGGAGCCTTGAACCAGGTTTCTGTCACAGCACAGACATCGATGTTCTCCATACTGAGAAGGGCCTCGAGTGCGTGCATTTTGAGATTTAGACTTCTGGCATTGAGCAGCATTACCCTTAGTTTTTTCCTTTTTTGTGTTCTAGGGTGGTAGGTTTAGAATTTGAGCCTTGCCTAAAAAAGGCACTATGGGGGTGGCAAGAGCCTTTGCCAATATCCAGAATCCCAGGGGTGACAGGTGCAAGCCGTCCCTTGCGAAGCAGCATGGCTTGTCCAGCATGTCATCCCAGGCAGACAGATACTGGATCCCCTTTGAATGACACCAGTGTTAAAGAGGTTTCATGGCTGCATTCTCAGAACCTCCCAGAAGATGTAAAAATTTGATTTTGAATTCTCTTTTGGATCCAGATTTAGTGTTTAGATCCCCTGCTGCAGGGGTTATCAAAAATATAATGAGAGAGGAAAGTTGATTCAGGGAATTTTTCAGATTTTTCAGCCTTTCTGCTCCCTTGTCCAGTTTTGGAAAGAAACTAAATAAACAGTCTTAGCAGAATGCTAGTAAGAAGATGTTTAAAAAGCAATAGCAGGGACGTTCCAAACAGAAAGCAGGGCCCTAGCCCCACCCCCAAACAAAGAACAGTCAAATAAGGCAAAATGACTATATGAGACCTTCAACCCTCCCCCCCCCGACCTCCTACCCTCGCAGTCCCTTATCTCATCCAGAAAGTCTGAGTCTCCATTTCTCTCCTTAGCAACAGACTGCTTCTGGTGAATGGGTTCTGATGCTGATTCAGGAAGGTTACAAGTGGCAGCAGTAAGAAATTCCTCCTTTCCAGGGAATTTCTCCATATCTGCCAGACCAAGCCCTTCTCTTCCCTCTTGTATTTCAGCACATGCTGTCACAGGGGCTAACAGGAGCAGTTCCTCCTCCCCACTTGGGAAAAAGATTTTATTTAAGAACATGTTTGTTGTCAAAGAAAGATAATGCCTGGAGACCAGTTCTAGGTCTTTCTTTCCTAAAGTCAGTATGCGATTGCACCCAAGTTCAAAATGCTTTCACCAAACAACACATTAGCCCTTCTTCTGCATTTGAACGTTTTTAAAATAACCTTAGATTTAAAAGATTCTTATCACATTCCAATTCATCCATATTTCAGGCGTTTTTTAAGGTTTTTTGCATCTTTATCTCATTATGCCTCACCATTTGGGCTAGCCACTGCTCCATGATTGTTCACAAAGTATCTAGCTCCTGTCATATTGCATTACAAGCTACAGGATTATCCACATTTTTTTCATATTTGGATGACTTGCTTATCTATGCAGAGTCTTGTGTTAGGAATATCACTTGTGAAAGAGACTTACTACACAGGCTAGATTCCAAGAGAACATTTGCAAGTCTTTTCGACTCCATCACAGATGACTGTGTTCTTGGGGTGTATTTTAGACACCTTGGTACAAAGAGGTTTTGTTCTATAGGAAAAAAACAGATCTATATTTAAATCTAGTCCAGGGGTTTTTTACTCTGACTTTAGTCAATGCAAGGGGATATGTGTTTCATGACATCTATGATTCTCGTGATATCTTTTGCAAGACTCCACATGAGGAAGATACAATAGTATCTGAAGTCTCTTTGGTCCCAATACCAAACACCCATTATCTTTTCAAATTCCATTTTTGGGATTCATGAGAAGAGAAATCACATGGTGGAGACATAAAATATCCTTAAATCCAGGTTTCCCCTTCTCCCATCTTGCCCCAAAGCAGTCAATCACCACAGATGCATCAGACATCATTTGGGGAGCAGTGTCAAGGAGGTAAAAGTGCAAAGTATCTGGGACAACAAAGACAGACCAAAATGCATGCTCTTATCAAGGCTTTCAACTCTCTGAATCACTTTTGGTCCCTGGACCTCAGTGATGTGGTGCATAAACAAGCAAGAAAGAACCGGATCTTAGCCCATTTTAATTTCTCCAGGTCTTTTGGCTTTCCAGTACCATGACGGGAATGAAATTAGTATTGTTTCAATCTTACGTTATCCAGAAGTGCTCTTGCAGTACCACAGTATGCACAGAACTGACTCATGCAATTCATACCGAGTTACATGTATCGATAACATATTTAAGTATGACTGTTAATTCTTTTTTATAAGACCCATTGCTTCTACTACTATTCTTTAACACTGTCCTCATTTCTGCCTAAATCCTGGTATTTTATGGCTTTGTGTCTCTCTTACTAGGTGTAGGAATTTCAATGATCAATGGTACATTTGCCTTTTTTTCATGGACTACAATATCTGGGTTTCTTGCATCAATTTTATGAACTGTTGGTAATGGATGATCCCATGTGATATAAACGTAATCATTTTCTATAATAATTTGTGGCTCATGTTTTCAATGCTTCTCAGCTACCTCAGTATTATGATGTTTGCACAGTCCCCAATGCAACAGTCTCGACATATTATTATGTCTTTCAGTATACAGTCCTTCTGCCATTAGTGTATCACAACCAGCAACAACATGTGCAACTGGTTCCAATTCTGTTTTAAAAAAAACTACATTTGTTTGTTTCTCCCACGTGTTCAATGGAATTTGTAAACCAACATGTACATAGTCCACCACCCAGGGCCCCCAATATTAACCATTCATCTTTTGGCTTAAATTCATCTCTCTTTAACCTTTCCTACATTTGGTTCTGATCGACATGATGTTCCAAGAGTTTTCTTTACTTGCAACTATATTTATGCATTTTTCACAATTTTGGCCTTCTCATCTGATCCTTCACCTTATATTCTTTCTTTTGTTTTTTGGTAAATTCAGTTGTTGCCTGATTTTTATCTATTTCTAGTATGATTTCCATTCCTGCTTGACACCGATATACTTCAGCTAAGGGAATCATTTTAGACTTATTATCCTCATGTTTTAAAACCTTCACTGGGTTTAGATCTTGTGAATTCAGCAGATATGTATGCAGTCCTACGATTGTGGCTCTATACATGTAATCATTTTTGAGGTGCCCCATACCTCCTTCAGAATGGGGAATATATAATCTTGGTATACACTGAGTTTTATAAATTATTTGATAAGCATGATACATACCTCTCAAATGTATAGATTTTTGCAATGTCCAGACTTTTTTCTCATGTTTTTGGTCCATTTTTCATAAAATTGTAGTTTTCTGGCAAATTAGTGGCAGAGCATTAAAGACTGAAGTTATAAAACAGTGACAAACATTTGAGTTTCAAACTTCATACCCTTCAGAAATTCATGCTAATGAAAAACCTGTTATTCTATCAACTTTCTAAGTTTGTAAGAGCAATATTTAAAAATTGTCCCTATTTTTGTCACACTTTTATTGATGGCTTTGTCCAGACTTCTTGCTCTAAGAGGTTGAGAGATATGAACATGAAGCATTTTTCTTCATGTCCTGTCTAACTGATCCAATACCTTTTATGGCCAGTCAATCATTCCAAAACTGTAAATTAGGACAGGAAGAGCAAATTGCTTTACAGCCTGGACTTTGTTCCTAGATGTCAGAGCTGTTTTCAATATTAATTTTAGTCTTCTAAAATATTCCTTACTAAGTTTTATTTGCATTTGTTCATGTTTTACTGTTGATCCTTTATCAATTCCCAAATATTTATGAACTCCTTCTTTTCAAGTTCTTTTATATCACATTCCTGTCTCAGATTGATGTTTTCTTGGTGCTGCAGCTTTCCTGCTTTAAAGGTTGCCTTTGCATATTTATCAAGACCAAATGACATTCTTATATCACCTGAGAAAGTTCTGACCACTTGTAGCTGTGCTTTCATTTCCTCATCTGATTAACTACACAGTTTTAAATCATCCACAAAAAGAAGATGAGAAGTCTTTACACCTTGTTGTTTTCTGGGAGCCAAATTGTAGCTATAACCTAATCTGTTATGTAGACAGCTTAATGGGTTAAGGGCAAGATAAATGAGCAGAGGTGAGAAAGAGTCACCCTGGAATATTCTCCTTTGAATTTTTATCCCTGGAATTATAATTTGTCATATATCATGGCTTAACTGCAACGTGGTTTGCCACTGTTGCATGGTCACTGCAATGTAATGGATCAGTGTGCAGAGTGTATCTTATACATCTGTAAGCACTCTTTTATCCATGAATGTGGAATGCTGTCAAATGCTTTTTTGTAGTCTATCCATGCCATACTTAGATTCTTCCCCCTTTTACAATTCTCCATCATGACTTTATTTAATAACAAATGATCCTTTGTTTTGTATAACTTTCTTTTGTTACCCTTTTGTTCTATTGCCATGATGGAGTTTTCTTCTAAATGACTATAAACTATCGGCATAAGTTCTAGTGTGTATACTTTATATATCACTGGAAGGCAAGTTATTGGTCCATAGTTTGTAGGATAGCTTGCAGGTTCACTCTTAAGGAGTATTGTTTTTCCTGTTCTTAACCAGGTTGGTGTCTATTTCTGTTCAGGATGCACATATAAGTAGTTTTTACTCATGGCTAAATCTTCATGTAAATAATTTTAGCCAAAAGTTAGGTACTGTACCTGGGCCTGGGTTTGAGCTTTTCTTAATTTTGTTTAAATCTCTCTGGCCGTTACTTTCATCCCATTTCATATACTGTACGTTGAGCTTCTTATTCCTTCTTTTACTTCTTCTATCCATTCAGCATCTTTGTTATGCTCCAGAGGATCTTCAAATATATTTCTCCAAAATGTATCTATTTCTTCTTTTTTGGTGGTGTTTCAGTTCATTTTGCCTTGTTTCCCAATTCCCTATAAAACTTTTGGGTCATCAATATATTGCTTATTTTGCACTCTTTTATGCATATTTTTTTTTAAGTTTTTTTGCCTGTGCTGGTACCTTTAGTTTATTATTTGCAAACATGTATGATAGATCCTGACTTGTTCTGATACTGTGCACTGCTTTTATCATGTCTATCTCTCTGAGTATTTTTGCTGATCTGTTCCCTCTTCTTTTATCTTCTAACAGTGACATTAATTGCTTTATAGATCTCTCTAGTCGATACATCCATGATTGCATTTGATTTTTCCCCTTCCCTTCCTTTCTGCCCTCTGTTTTTGTGGTAAAACCTTATCTGTTATTAATTTAGCTGCACAGTTACATATCATATTTACTTCTGTTATATCGCATGAATTTCTATGAACAGTCCTGATTACTGTGTTCATTTGTTTTATCAAACTTCGAACATTTTGATCTTATTGACTTTCTGTAGTCTGTTTCATTGATCTTAACATGTCTATCCATCTCTATTTAATCAAGCAACTCTTTCATTAGATCATTTTCTTCTAAACTGAGGCTACATTCTTTGTTGTCCATTTCCTGTGGGCATCCTGCAGAAAGTTTCAGAGCATCTTCCTGTGTCATAGTCTCTTCAGTTTCATCCTGTGTCATCTGCTGATCTTTCAGATGGGAACACACTGACCTATCACTCCTCAACATTGACTGCATCAGAGTTGCCACAGTTTCCTGTTCCTTTCCTTGCTATGCAACATCAACTGAACTTTTATACTTGTTTCCTACTGAAGGCTCCAAAGTACCTTCATATGGCAACTGATCAGATGTTTCCTGTTCCACTGTTTTCTCCATAATTTGGGGATTCATTACTCATTACTCTATCCTACTGTGGTGTTATCAGTTAGATTTTTTACACTAAGTCCTTCACTTCGCAGGTAATCCATAACATCAGTTATTATTTCTTTAACTTCTCCATTACTAATCCTCCTTTCTACTTTCCCTCTTTGTTTTCTTATTTTTTGTAGGGTAAAATTTTCTATATTCAGATGTCATTGCCTGTACTTCTCTTCAAATACCTTTGGTGCTGCTCTTTTTGAATCAATTAGTTTTGCTTTCCCCTTTGCATAAATACTGCACCATATTAAATCTCTTTTTCTTTCCCATGTCCATATTTATTCTTCAGATGTCTCCTACTCCACCTGTTTCTCCTTACTTGGGAGACTCATTGTTCCATCACACTGTGATATAACCTGTGTTAGACTTTCTATACTAAATCCTTCACTTCGCAGGTATTATATAACTTCTGCTTCTATTTTTTAACTTATTAGATCTTTCTTTCTTTCCCCTGTCCATATTTCTTTTTTATACCTTTCAAAAACCTCTATATTTTCTTTATATTTTGTACTTCCTCTGTTGCTTCTTTTTCCAAACAGCCCAAGGTTTCTTGGTCTATATAATGTTTTTCATGAATCTGTTTTATTAGTGAACACAAATTTGCATTTGAAACTTTTGACAGTTTTTCATGTGCAGGTATTTTTCTTTCCTCTAATTTCTCTCTTAATCTTTTTGTATATCTTCTGTTGGGAAAGGCTGGTCTCCTTGCATAATAGTAACATTACATAATTTCTTTCATATCTTCAATAGTCCACTCTATCATCTTTATGTCTCTTTTTTGGCCTATCACTTTTTGTGATTTTCGTGGACTGCTACTTCCTTCTACAACAGAGGCGCCAACTTTCCCTAACCCTGGCTTAACTCCACTGTCTTGAAGATAAAACACCAATGCACCTACCAGGACTGGGCACTTTTTATCCTGTGACTTGTACACGCCACTATCTTTTTTTTATTTTGAACCTACTTCTGTCCATGATATATGCAATATAAAATACAGTTTATATTTATCAGTGTCGCCTTGGTGAGATTTAAAAAAAAAACAGGGTCCACCTCGTGAAGGTACTCTCCAAGACTACAGGATAAATTCAGTTTCAGCAATACTACTCTCCTTTGCTTGCTGATTTTATCATCTCTCCATTCATACCCCTATCACCTCTCCATTTGGACCTGTATCATCTCTCTCTATGTTAGCATGGGCTATAGCTTTACAGCACAATCTCACTCTACAGACATCCTTTCCATCAGAGCAAAATTGTTTTGCAGCCAAGCTGAACAGAAGAAAGGCAGACCCTCTTAAATGGAAACTAGATCAGGAGGTCTTCTAAAATTTGATCCATCTGTGGAGAGTTCCTCAAGCAGACATTTTCACCTCAGTTTTGAACAATCAGTTGGCAAACTTCTGCTCCTGGACTCTATGCAAGGAGGACTGGAAGACAGATGCCTTTTCCTTTCCTTGGACAGAAATACTCATGTATGCTTTCCCACCCTGTCCACTAATATCCATGGTCCTTCTGAAGATTCAGAAGGAATCACCAAAGATCACTGTTGTGACTCCCTTCTGGACCAGGCAACAGTGGTTCTGCCTTCTTTTGGAAATGACCAGGGGCAATTGCCACAAGCTTCCTCACAGACTGGATCTACTCACACAAAAACAGGGGTGTTTGATAAATTATGAGCCCAATCAACTTCAACTGACTGCCTGGATAATAGGGTCTTAGTACCTTTTAGGGACCTATTTTCTGAGGACATGCAGCAGATACTAAGGGAGGCAGGAAAGCCTGCTACCAGAAAATCATACAGCAGCAAATGGAAACATTTTTTTAGTTGGTGCCAACAAAATAACCAGTATCAATTCCAGGCTAGTGTTCTTCTGGCTTTGCAATATTTGTGTGAGATACTTTCCTATAGCCTGTCTTACTTCGTTATCTACATTCATTTGTCAGCCATTTCAGTATTTCTGCCCATGGATCTCCATCTTTCACTGCATTCTCATGTCAAAATGTTTTTGAAAATAGTATTACATAAGTATTGCATATCAGACCTCCAAAAAAAAAACTGGTGGCTCCTCCTTGTGTTCTTTATTTGAAGTTAGAGAAGCTAACATTTGCTCCATTTGAACCAGCTCATCTGGCTGACTTGAGATTTTTAACAAGGAAAACAGTTTTACTGCTTGATCTGACCTCTGCAAGAAGATAATCTGAGCTGCAAGCGCTTATTGGTGGATCAACATTATCTCATTTTCCACAGAGACAGGGTTTCTTTGAGAAGTAATCATTCTCTTATATCTAAAGTGGTATCCAAATTTACTTTAAGCCAAACTACCTATCTCCATGTGTTCTTCCCTGGACTGAAAAATGAGAAAGGATACTTTTAGTTTGGATGTCTACAGACAACTCCAGTACTATCTAGACAAAACAAAATCTTTTAGAACTTCTGATCAGTTGTTCCTTTATTATGAGTGTAAAAAGGGACAACCTGTATCAAAACAGACTATTTACAAGTGGTTGACTCAGGCTATTACCTTTTGTTATTCCCACCACAACAAAATTATTCCAGGCAAGGTCAAGGCACACTCTACCAGAGTCTTAGCTTCATTTGAAACAGTTGGACTCTAGAAGTATTATAGAATCAGCATCTTGGTCCTCTGTACATACTTTTACAAAGCATTATAAGCTAGACTCCTTTTCCATATCTAGGTCAGGCTTTGATAGGACCATTCTCCAGGGCCTCCTGGACCCTTTTTCGGCCACCTACCAGATGTTTTAAGCTGTGGTAATCTACCCATATAGCTTAGGCTACTGCAGCAGTGATCAATATTATGAATATAATACAGTTCTGTAAGCAAACCTACTATAACAGTAGATGTTCGAATGATCACTGCTGCAGTAGCTGCCCCCCCCTTAAGTGTGTTTTATGCCTGGGCGTGGACATATGTTTTTGTTGGTCCCAGCAATGTTTTCACAGGGCTTAGCCTCCCTCTCTCAGTTGGCTCAAAAGCTCTGAACAACTTGGAGCGCAAACTTGTCTTTTAGCCAGCTCAGCTCAAGCTATCTAATGGTTTGGGCACATGGAAGGTGACCTGAAGCTTTGGAAGCTGTCTGTCTGTTATATCCTTGGGAAGATGTAGCCCATGTAGCTTAGGCTACTGCAGCACTGAGCATTTGACCATTTGCTGTTATGGTAAGTTTACACAACTGTATTTTCATTATATCAGTGGACATTCATTTAAAATGGGCTGAAATGCTAAGCATGAGATCAGTTATATGAATGGGAGAAAATGATTACATATCTAAAAACATACAGAAATGGGTTGAACAAAGAAACTGTGAATGATGCTGGGCCACAATTCATGTCAGGCAAGTTTAAAACCGTCACGAAACAAAGTGTTCCACCTTAGCACCTCATTACCCAGTCTCCGTTTTACCTACAGAAAGATGCATAGACTTTGAACCCTGATTAAAAAAAAAACTGGAAAACAAGCTGGACACTTTTTGTTTGTATGAAGAAAAATCCATGCATGCTTACAATCACAGATAAAACATATTTCATGGTTTATCTTTTGTTTATGACATTTTTCTTATTGTGATTGCTTACTGCATACAAAGATCCTTGGTTGGTGGGCAAATGATTAAAGAACTTTTGAGAATGGCCTTACAGACTACTTGAATTACCAGAGAAGAACAATTAGCACTCCAGTAAAAATCTGAAATGGTAACTGCCTTAATTTTAAAGGTTAACTCAGGAACAAAAGCTTGCAACTAGTAGTCCAACATAATGAAACAGAAGCAGAAAACAGTTCTAAACCCTCTGTAGTCCTCATTTGGAGAAAGACATCCATTTACCTTTGAATGTTTTTCTAGTACTGGGTTGCTGGGCAGAAGAAAGAATCTGGAACACAATCTCTGGGTAAGAAAGGTCCAGGGCCATCACTGGAAAAGAGAAACCATGTGGTTAGTAGAAGACAATGAAGGGCTAGGTTAGGCTGGCTGGAAGGGTAAGTAAGGAGGGTCTGAAGGACCACAACTGCAGAGGTTTCACCAGAACATGTGGCCTTAACAGAGAGACCCAAACTTGTAGAGGCCAATACAATGTAAAGAGAAGGATTTTGGACTTGTTCCACCTAACTTTCTGTCTGAACCTCAGGTTCACTATAAATGGGGGAAATAAATGAGACCAGAGGGCCACTGTCAGAAGAATAAGGGAAAAAAAGACATTGCAGTTGGCACTGATCAGGAATGCCAGTGTAGCAATTCAAAGTTTTTCCCAGCAAATAAAGACTTTCTGTGCTACTGACTAACTAAGGGACCACTCATGATGATCAGTTAACAATGACTGAGCCTCTCAACCAAAGAACTTTCTTCTTCTGGCATGTAGTTGGCTATTAGAAAATGGCTTGTTCAAACAGCCCATTCTCATACCCTCATGACTCTTGGCAGTAGGGAGTAGAAGTGAATTCCACTGCTTTTTCTTGTAGTACCTGACTGCCATGTTGTTGATGTGGACAGCAACTGCATCCTGGAGGAAGAAGTCTTGAAAGGCCTACAATAAGAGGAGAAATGGCTTCATTTATGGAACATCATGTGCAGGCTAGCCACACTCCTTGGACTGTCTGCCTGAAACAACCCCCCCACCCCCACACACACACTAAGGCAGGTGGAGGACTAGACAGGTACTCCTCATAGATAAGCTTATTATGTACACTCACAATGTCAAATGGACTTTGCAAGTCTTACATATCATTACTGGGACAGACGTGGGACACATGGGTTGACTGCAGCAGTCTCATGTATTATGTGACACTGTGAACCATATTAATAGCAGCAACCTTGAGAAGCAAAGGTTTGAAGATAAAGAGACATAGAAATATAATGTGCTTAGGTGATTTAATTCACAGCATTTGAAGAGGAAGAATTGTGTTGGCAGGCAAAAAAGCCTTGGAGGACAGGATGTCCAGCATGCATCTAATTAATGTGAGCTTCTGAGTGGGCTCTGTTTGGGACTTTACAGTGTTCACTGTAATAGCCAATGAGTAGAACAGAATGAGCACAGATTCCCTCATTGCATTTACAGTGTGCTTCAGCAGTGGCTAGGAGCCAGTCATCAAGATATGGAAATAACTCACCCCATTTCAGCCTCTGGTTCACTGCAACAACAGACATGCTTTTGGTGAGCACCCTGGTGGCTGAGGTGAGCCCATCTGGTAGTATCTAGAGCTGATAATGGCTGGTTTCCAACAGGAAATGTAGACATCTCCTGAACTCATTGGTAATTTTTATATGAAAATAGTCATTCAAGCAGTCCACAGACAATATCCATCTCCCTTCTGACAGCAGGGAAGGATAAATTGCACCACAACCAAACAAAAGGACTATTTGGAAATAAAGTAGTTTAGGACACTCAGATTGAAAACAGGCTAGAGGTCCTTATTCTTTTTTGGAATTAAAAAAGAGCCTGAAGTAAAAAAAAAAATCCTTTCAGGTCTGGGGAGACTTTTTGGATGGCTCATTTCTGTAAGGAGTTTTAAAACGTTTCTCAACATACTCCTTTGATGGGTCGATGCAGCTGGGCTCCAGTACAAAAGGGACTCATGTAGGCATTACTTTTCTGATACACTTTCTTATATGATAGCTAGACATACAGACAAGCCAAATGACATGTAACCTCTAACTGCCTTTATCTTTGGCAATATTTAGAGAGGGAGACTCTTGACAAAGGTTTATGAGCTTCCTCTTGTACTTGCATACAGTACATACATACATAAAAATATTTCAAGCACGGGCACTAATGTCCTTCTAGCTTGCCAGTATGCTAAAACACTTGTTCCCATAATAAGTGTCCAGGCTGTTCTTAAAAATATCTAAACTAGTACTTGCTTTAATGTAATTTGGTAGTCTGTTCCAAGCATCAGCTACTCTGTCAGAGAACCAATTAGTGCACTTCTCATTCCTATAGAATCTTCTACATAGGTTATCTGATGATTCTCTAGTACTTTTTGTTAACCCCAAACATTCCCAGAGGTAGTTGTCCCTAAATGCCCTGTATACCTGAATAAGATCTCCTCTTAGATATCTGTAAGAGACACTGTACAAGTTAAGATATTTTAGTCTTTCATAATAACTTAGCTTTTCACATCCATGGATGCCCTTAGTATATTTCCACTGTACTCTTTCCAGTTTATTCATGCTTGTTTTCTTACAGGGTTTCCATATTGTTATTCCATACTCATGTTTGGGTCTAATGTAACTAACAAACAATGACTTAATGATGTTTGATTTCCTAGACTTTATAAATCTTTTTATACAGCTTATAGTTCTATAACTATCATTAACCAATTGGTTGATATGATTAGAAAAACTCATAGCTGAATCTACCCATATACCCAGGTCCTTAAATGAGTCTACAGTTTCAATCACTGTGTGCTGTATTAAATATTCACCTTTCAGTTTATGCCTTCCAAATCTCATATGCTTAGTTTTTGATGTATTTATCAACATATTATTCTCCTGTGCCCAAATGGTCAATTTAGTCAAATTAATTTGCAGACATGCCTTATCTTTAACACTTGTAATCAATTTACCCAATTTCAGATCGTCAGAATATAAACTGTAGAACACCTCAGATGAAAAAGTAAGGCCTGAAAGATACAATCTAAACAAGGAAGGGCCTAGGACAGAGCCCTGTGGGACACCTTGATTGTAGCCAAGGATTTCACCTGTCCAGTTTCTGTATGATACTTGCCATGTCCTATCTGTAAGCCATGCAGCTATCCATCTTATCAAGAGTACATCAATACCTAGTTGTACTAATTTATTGATCAGTGTTTTGTGTATGACCCTGTCAAATGCTGAAGTTAAATCTATATAAATTACATCACAACACAATTTTTCATTCATAGCTGTTATTATATTGTTATAGAACATCATGTTACAGGTGGTAATAGATCTGTTTTCAACATATGCATGCTGATATATAGTTTCAAGTCCCAACCTATCCATTATGACAATAACTTATGCAATATTGCCTTCTCCATTATTTTTCCACAACATGAAAGTAGACTTAAGGGTCTATATGATTCTGGGTTTGTCCTACTCCCCTTTCCCTTAGAGACAGGTTTGATAAGCATGTCTCCTATCTTGAGGAATCTCCCCATATTTATATGACCTAGTGAATAATAGATATAATTGTATTGTAAATACTTGCTGAAGTGTTCTCAGGTCATTGTTACTAATTCCGTCTCCTCCCTGCACTTTGTCTGGATCCAGTTTGCACAGCTCTTTTTCAATATAATCTAATTTGATTCCAGTATCTGGGGTTACCTGGGTGTCACTCTGACAACTTATCACCCCTTTTGTGGAGCCAAACTGTTTTGCATAAGATTTTGTAAATATATCTATAATCTGTTGTGTCTGAGAATAAATTTTAGAATCTGCACACAGTTTATCAATTTGTATATCTTTAGTCCTTCCACATAGTACAGTTGTGTACACTTACCATAAATGTAGATGTTGGAGTGTATTCACTGTTGCAGTCATTACATTTGGATAATCTGCTGGCAGGTTGCCCTCTGTCAGCCTGAATATCAAAGTCTTGGGTCCTGCGTTGGTTGCTGTCTCCTCTTCCATGACTTCAGGTCGTCAGGGGTATAAAACATGCAGCCAACGCCATTTTATTCAGTTTTTCTTGCCCCAGATGTCAGGTGCCCCCCATATGGGGAGCAAATATATATATATATATATATATATATATATATATATATATATATATATATATATATATATATATATAAATGCAATTTTAGCAACATAAATTTTACCTTAATCTAAAAGCAAATACACCACAAAGGCTTTAGAATATAATGAAGGAAAGAGAAGTTCTAGAAAAAAGGGGGATGGCGGGTGGGTAACGCAGACTGCAACAGTGAATACACTTGAACATCTACATTTATGGTAAGTGTACACAACTGTACTATGTTCTTCATGTTTCACTGTTGCAGTCATCACATTTGTGCAGAATCCCAAAGCTATGGAAGGGAGGATGGAACTAAATAGCATTAAGGGTGGCTATAAGGCCCTGCAGAACTGCAGTGGCAAAGCCTGCCCTGGACTTAGAGAAGAGAGGCAAATGATAATGATTTGTAAAGGTATGAACAGAGCTCCAAGTAACAGCTTCTAGAATGTCTTTGGTTGGAGCTCCTCTGAAAAAGGCTGCTGAGGTAGATGCAGCCCTGGTGGAATGTGACCTGATTCCCTTTACCATGATGCAAGTAGCAGAAATGAATGCAGTGGCATATCCACTTAGAAATAGTCTGCTTTGATGTAGCCTTCCCCTCTGATCCTGCAGCATATGCCACCAGTAGTTGCTCAGACTTTCTTAGAGATTTGGTCCTGTTTAAGTAGAATCTTAGTTGTCTGTGTACGTCCAATGAATGCAGAATCTGCTCCCCCTTGTTCTGCGGATTTGGGTAAAATGTTGGCAGGTGAATAGTTTGGTTAAGAGCCACACTGGATACCACCTTAGGCATAAAGGAAGGATTGGTCCTGAGGGACACCCTGTCCGGGTAAAATGTAATAAAAGGATCCACAGCCATGAGGGCCTGTAGTTCTGCAACCCTTCTTGCTGAAGTGAGTGCCAAAAGGAAAGCTGTTTTCCAAGATAAAAACTTTATATCCACAGTAGCTGCTGGTTCAAAAGGAGGCAGGGTGAGTTTTTCCAGCACAAAATTGAGGTCCCATGCAGGAGTTGGTGATCTTCTGGGAGGCCTTAAATGTTTAGCCTCTCAAAGATACTGTTTTAGCAGAAGATGAGAAAAGATGGGAGGCTCCGTGTTGTAATGAGCCGAGATGGCAGAGGCATGGATTTTTATTGAAGAAAAAGATAGGCCCTTGTCAAGCATCTCAGTCAAGTATTGTAAAATCTGAGGAATATTTGGCTTTGCTGTGTCCATTCCTTATGCTTGGTTCCAAGCACAAAATCTCTTCCATTTATCAGCATAAGATGTTCTAGTACTAGGCCTTCTGGCTTCCAAAATGACATCCATCACAGATTTACTGAGAGGTGTTGTTTGAATAATTACTTGATCAGCCATGCTGCCAGGTTCAGAGTTTGGAGCTGAGTGTGCAGAATTTGATTGCTCTGCTGAGACAGTAGATGAGGTATTTGAGGCAAGTACCAAGGAGGGAGTTGAGACATATTCCTTAGAATTTGGTACCAGTCTTGGCGAGGCCAGTCCGGGGCAATTAGGATCATTTTTTTTTCCGTCTGACCTTTAGTAAGACCTTGGGTAGAAGAGGCAGAGGAGGAAACTCATAGACAGATAGGTTTTTCCAACTGAAGGATAGGGCATCCACTTTCCATGTTTGTCTGTTATAAGTCCTTGTGCAGAATTTACCCAGTTGATAATTTTGGGGAGAGGCAAATAGATCTATATCTGGTCTCCCCCATTTCTGTGTTACCATGCTGAAGACTTGTGGATCCAGTTTCCACTCCTGAGGGTCCATAACATTTCTGCTTAAGTCGTCTGCCAGAGTATTTTGTTTTCCTGGCAGGAACTGAGCTTAAAGATGTACTTGGTAAGTCAAGGCTGTGTCCCACAATGCCATGGCTAGTCTGCAAAGAGGGTAGGAATGTGTACCCCCCTGCTTGTTTATGTACCACATAACCGTGGTGTTGTCCGTCTTTATCAGTAGTTGTCCTGGATGAAGTAAGTCCTTGAAGGCTGTCAGGGCATTCTGAACAGCTAGCATCTCTTTTTGGTTGATATGCAGATGCATTTGTTTTGGGCTCCATATGCCCTGAATGCATCTCCCCACCAGGTGGGCCCCCCAAGCATAGTCTGATGCGTCTGTAGTTAGGGTTTGGGTGGCAGGGGGTAGAGTGAAAGACCATCCCTTGTTCTGGTGACATGTCTCTGCCCAGCAAAGAAACTCCTGTTGTAGGCAGGGAATGAGAGGAATCATTGTTTCCAGACTGTGACAATGTTGACTCCATAAACTTTTTAGATACCATTGTAGTTTCCTCATATGCAGTCTTGCATATGGAATTAGTAGAATGCAGGATGCCATGAACCCCAAAGCCTGCAGAATTTGTCTTGCAGATAACCGGGATTTGTTGCCATCTGTTTGAAGTATACAGTCAGTTGCCTTTGTTTGTCTGGCGTAAGGTAAGCCATCTGGGCAGTTGTATTCAAGCTTGCACCCAGGAATGTAATTTTTTGAGAGGGTACCAGTTGTGATTTCTTTTCGTTTATTGTGTACACTAGGCATGGTAGAAGCTTTTTTACAAACGCCAGATGTTAAAGAAGAATGTCCTTGTTTTCTGCTTGAATGAGACAGTTGTCCAAGTAAGGATAGATTTGTATGCTTCTTTGTCTGCAAAATGCAATTACTGGTGCCAGGCACTTTGCAAAGACCCTGGGCGCAGTAGATAAGCCAAAAGGCAGTGCAGAGAATTGGTAATGCATAAAACCTGCCTTGAAGCGGAGGTATCGTCTGCATGATTTCCTTATTGGGATATGCAGGTATGCCTCTTTTAAGTCTAGAGTCACTAATCAAGTGTTCTTGCCCAGCATGGGCAGTAGCTGTTGTAAAGCCAGCATTTTGAATTTTGGGATGTCCAAGAATGTGTTCAAAATCGATAAGTCCAGTATTGGACGCCAGGCATTGTCTTTTCTGGGTACCAGGAACAGTCTTGAATAAAACCCTTGTCCTTTTTCCTGTTCTGGTACTGGTTGAATAGCCCCCATATTCATGAGGGATGTAACTTGCTTCTGAGCCTCTGCCCATTGATTTTGTGGCAGATCTGGCCAACCGTTTGGAATTGGCAAAGTATGGAAATTAAATCTGTACCCCTGGGATACTATGTTTAATACCCACTTGTCCTGGGTTACTAACTACCAATTTTGAGCATGAAGTGCTAATTTTCCCCCCAGGGGGCTGCCAAAAGTTAAGTGCTTGGTGATGGTAGAGGGAAGTCATTGAGACTGCTTACTGTAGGGTTGTGCTTTGTTTCCTCCAGATTTGGAGGTAGAGGCATCCCATTGCTTTGACCTATAAGAACCCTGTGATTGGTATCTAGAGCCTTTTGAGTGCCTGGATTAGCCTTGTGAGGCCCTGATGGACACAGGAAAGGACCAATTTTTAGTAGGCCAGTGTCTACTGAATTTGGGTCCCTGCACTTGTAAGAAATCTTTTACAGTTTGCATAGATTTAGCTTTGTCTTCCATTTTCTTTAAAACCTCTTCTGCCTTATTACCAAACAAGAGTATCATGTTGTAAAGGTGCACACAACAATTTAGCTTTAACATGATCAGGCAGATTTTGCTCCTTGAGCCAGGCATGCCTTCTAATCATAGATCCAGTAACTGTGGCCCTGCAAGAGGCCTCCATGGAATCAAAATCACATTGCAAAGTATGCTTTCCAACCTGTTCTGCTGCATGCAATAAATCCTGTAATTCTTTATTTTCCACACAATCAGAAATCAACATCATTTTCTGTTTCAATAAGCTCATAACATGCTGTTGATATTTAAGCATATGAAACTCGTAATTTAAGACCCTAATTGCCAAGGTTGCAGACGTATAAACCTTCTTTCCCCATCTATCCAGTGCCCTGGAATCTCTATCAGAGGGGGTAGGATTTTTGGCTGTAGAGGCCTTTACACCTTTGGGACCCTGTGAGATAGTTTCAGGATCAGCAGCAGGATTTTTGAATACAAATTTGTGGGAGTCAGGAACCCTGTAATATCTGTCTGGCTTACTAGGAGCCGGAGGTAGGGAATCAGGAGCCATGCTTGATTCTGAAAACACATCATCAACAATGTCTAATACAGGAGGTATAGCCAAAGGCCTATGCTGAGGAGGAAGAAGAAGGAAATCCCTAAGCCTCTTTTTTGATTTGGAGAAATCCTGACCAATGACAATGTTCCCTTAAAGTATGCAAGGTTTCTCCAAAAGTATAATCCTCAGGAGGAAATGCAGATGGTATGGATTCTTCTGCATCTGAATCCTCATAGGGTGGTATAGAAAATTCCTGATCATAAGAGGAATCAGAAGAAATAGAAACCTGATCTGAAGATTCATAATCAGTGTCTTGCCTAGGCCTCTTAGCAGGGGGTGGAAACCCCTGATCAAGGTAATTAAGTCTTCAGCCATTTTGATCATCTGTTTTTTAGGCATAGGTGCCTGAGCAAGTGGCTCATGCGTCGGTTTTTTAGACTTAGAAGTTGTTTTTCATTTTGAAGCTGGCGTCGGTTTTATATAGAAATGTTGAGGCCTGAAAACACCCTCAGAAGCCGGTGCCTGCTCAGCGGCTCCGGACCCATCCAAGGGAGAGACTTCCGCGGCTTCAATACTCTTAGAATCTCGCTGCATACCGGACTCCGCATGGGTCTCGGTAGAGGCCTGCGACTCAAAAGTAGCAGGTATCAGGGGCTACGAAAGCACCTCACTGAGTACCGGCGAACCGGCGACTGGCTTAGGAGAAGCTTCGTCGTCGGTTTTGGACCTCGACAGTCTGTCTCTGTCTTTTTCTTTGCGTTTTTTGTGAACTCCGGTAGTCAGATTGCTATCCGACGACATTTCAGGGTAATTAAATCTGGATCCAAAATATTTAGAAGCAAAGATATACCGATGCTTAATAGTGCATTGGTTAAATCTAGCACAAAATCGACAGCAAGGCACGTTATGATCTGGGCCTAGGCAAGGAATACAGTACAAATGAAAATCCTTATGAGGTATTTGCTTCCCACAAGTAATGCAATTATTAACTTTTACTGACATCGGTAAGGAGCAAGAAAAAGTTTCCCCAATGGGGTACTTAGCTTTAATTGAAGACTTTGGTTCTGAAACTCGAATGTGAAAATTTCAGGAGTCAGCCGACCAGCACTAGCGAACTGCTTCTGCTTCGGGCACTGCGCGGCAAGAAAGACTGAATAAAATGGCGTTGGCTGCATGTTTTATACCCCTGACAACCTAACGTCATGGAAGGGGAGACAGCAACCAACGCAGGACCCAAGACTTTCATATTCAGGCCGACTTGAGGGCAAAGTTATAGTTCGACCCCTCTTCCATTTCTTATATTTTTTGTCTCCACCTTAATCAGATATATTGTTCTTATAGAAATATACCCCCCCCCCACCGATGCTGCATGCCTAGATCCTGATGTTAAACATTTATTTTGACTTTTTGCACTCAATTTCTTTTTCAAAACTTTCCACATTCTGTCTGCAGTTTTTCCACTGAACACCTCACTCCAGTTAGTTCTACATAGTAACTGTTTTGCTTCCCTATAATCTGTAATTAACCTTCTGTACACTGGCTTAGATTTCAATTTAGCAGAATTATCTAGCAACAAATTAACCTTAATAACCCCATGGTCACTGCACATCAATGGTGGTAAAACTTGACTTGAAGTTACAGTAATTTCCTTGGGAACACAGGCAATATCTAGTATATTCGGTCCCCTGGTAGTTTTTTTTTACAATCTGAAGCAATTGTTGCTCCTGAATATACTCTGTGAATAATTTCTTTACTAACATTGTTGAATCAATATTATTCCAGTCTGTTTCTGGTAAATGTAAGTCCCCAGCTAATATCATTCTTCCCTCCTGTGTTTCATGTAAGAAATGTATGAATTCCTCTAGGTCATCTGCACTTAACTTTGGGGATCTGTACATTCCAGCAATTGTTATATGCTCCAGGGTTGTGTTTATTGTCACAGTTATGTATATATGTATGTATGTAACAGGTCTTGTTAAGATGCTGGATGCTTATCTGTTTTATACTTTTGTTTAAGCTCATTATCTCTACTACTATCTCTATATTTGGGCTTCAGAGTCATGTGCTTCACCCTCAGGTACAAGGAGTTGACTTTGAGGTTAAAGCTCCAAAGGAAATGGGTGTGGAGCTTTCTATAAATTTCAACAGTAAACAGTTATTTTTTCCTACAGTAAAAGGTACAAAATATGCACAAATTTTAGAGTCTTCCTCAAAATGTTCTTCTTTCAAACAATAAACACACAAAAATACCTACCTTGGAGTGAGATTTTCTGCTCATATTTGCACTTTTTAAAGGCTTTGCTTCCTGTAATTACCAATGAGTACACTGTTGTCCAGAGCTAAATAAACACCAAAATACCGGAAACACCAAATATACAACCTGAGAGAAAAAAATAATGGCAGAAACAATGACATTATCAAACTGTTTCAAGGCCACAGCAACAGCGAAGACAAAATAAACATTTCTTTTTGTAAAGACTGGTCTAAGAACAGACACAATCAAAATTAAATCCTTATAACTGAGCTACAGCAGAATGCGAGATACTATTCAGACACACATTTAAAAAACAGAGTGAAAAAAATGATGAATTAACCCTACACTAAACTGTACATACACCACTAGCTATCCACTTACCTTAACCCACTATCGCATTCACCTCACCCGCGCCCTAACCCTAACTCAACTATCCCGCCCTAACCCTGACATCCACACAATCGCATACTTACCTGATCCCGACCCGTAACTTTCCACCACAGTGCTGAAAATAGCGAAGCCACAGGAACAGCCAACCGAATTCCTTTCCTAGGAAGAAATTCGGTGTTCTGCAGCTTCGCTATTTTCCACGTTCGCTGAATAGGGGTCGCTATTAGGACATTCGAAGTTGTGAAACTTCGATGTTCTAATATAGATCGGTTTCAAAAACGAGGGGAAATTAGAAAATTGTGTGAAGTAGTTAAATCAAGCCTGAAAACTAATATATTTCCAAAAATAGGGACTTCCTAAAGAAGGTTTGAACATAGGAATGCTCCTCCAAAGTAAGGACAGTTAAGAGGTATGAATCTTCTATACTTTGTTTTTTTTTCTCATTATGGTTATAAAACCAAATTTTTCACAAGACAAAAGAAACTGCTACTCCCATAACAATCTTTTAGTTCTATTTTTCTAGTTAGCACTTTGCTCCTGCTGTTTTTCATATGGTTGTCTGCACTGCATAACTTTTACTGTAAATATATTTGTTTATGGGGAGCTGAGACCTTACTATGAGATATGTAGTTGTAAAGTTTTTGAACTGTGTAGCATTCAGTTGTAAGCATATTCACATGCTTTTATAACATCAGCAAAAGAGTACAAGTCATCCAGGATATAGCTACTAAATTTGCCATATTATGGTGTGCTAATATACAAATGTAATTTTGCCCACACTGTAATAGTCTGTGATGTTAAAGCAGTTAGCTATAAAAACTAGTGATGTCTACAATCACAGTTTTTCTTCAGTGTAAGAAAACAGAGCCAGTCTTAGGTTATGACTAAAAAATAGTTGCTTAGAGAGAGAAAACATTTTTATGCTACTTAACACAGTTTCAGAAATGAGACTATAATAAAATCATAACGCCTGTTTGTGAAAAATGAAATGTGAGCCCCATCATTTCCATAACTGAGTATTAATATGAAAGCAATTGTAAGAGTATATTTAAAAATGGGCAAAAAAACAAAATCAATAGACGGTGTGCATGAAGTGACCAAAATGCCAACAGACACACACACACACACACACACACACACACACACACACACACACACACACACACACACACACAGTGACATATATTTTGAGATGAGGAAACAAACCCAAATGTCATACTTATGGTTTATAATGTCATACATGTACCTAAATGGTATCATAACCATGCTGTACACCATTGCATGTCCATTTTCTAATATCCTGAATGTGTTTAATTTAATGGTCACAGAACTAAAAACTATACTTACTGTGGAAGGGGGCAAAGGGATCATCTGCAGCATTCAGACACAGAACAGGAACATGCATATCAGAGAGCTTATAGTATGGGCTGGCATCATGGTAGTACTCCTGCCAAGATTTATACCCAAATATAACACAGGTGCATCGTTCATCAAACTCTCGAATTGTCTGAGCCTGAAATATAAAAATACACTTGAATTAATATGATGCACTACTGTTACTTGGACAAATCAGTGTAGAGACTCTAGACAGCAAGTCAGAAGTAGCATAAGAAAAAGGAAATATAGTACTACTAGAACCAGACGCTATTAGCAGATGTCTGTGCTATCTTAAAAGAGTTCAGGGATCCAGTCACATGCAATGAGGCTTCCCTGCATTTAGACAAGTGCAAACAGGATGAAGTTTCAACTTCTCATGTACATTCACTAATAATGAGCTCCTGGAACACTGTTGTCCATATGAAGCTGCTACCACTTGAGTTTCAATTTGCATTACAACAGTGATTCAGTGTATGTGGGCTTTTCCCTTTACTCCATGGTTATGTGACTGTGGAGTTATCTATCTATCTAAGTAAAGGGATGTGGGGGTGAAGCCCCACACACGGAAATTATGGGGGGGAGCTTGCCTACTGCAAAAAAAAAATATATATATATATATATATATATATATATATATATATATATATATATATATATATATATATATATATATATATACTTTTTGCGCATATTTCTTTGAAGTGAATCTTCTGTTGTAGTGGTTTGTATGGTAAAGCTATGAAGAATGTAACTTCAGAGGGGCACAGGGGAATCAGTCAATGGTTCGTAAGTAACTGCTAGGCAATTAGACCAATACACTACTGAGGAGCATTGTCCTATTCCACAATTGCACCACAGCACCATCTAGTTAAGTGGCTTCCTCAGAGTCACACAGCAGTCAAATGGATGCTGAGGGAATCAAACCCTGAACTACAGGATGCAGCTCACTAACACCTCATAGCCTTAATCTTCTATGGTAAATGTGAGATAATGGAAGCCTGAATGGCCAATTGGAAGGCAAACTACTACAAGTGAGGGGCTACTCTCTAGGCAAGTATCAAAGCAATGCGTACATAAATGACCAATGAGTAGCAGCTGGCATTGCTATCTCACAGCTCCTCGCTCTTCTGTTATCAGGAGCACCTTCTGCGTGTTACTTCATCTTGCTTTTTCAGCCACTTGTTCTCTAATGTGTTCAGTTGCATCTTTTCTGTTGCATTCATTGCTGCTTGTTTTTAGCCTGTTTAAATTGTAAGTGTTATTCTAAGCCTCTTGGTTTTGTTTAAGCACTTAGGCTTTAGGCCTACCCCTTAGCTCTCCTTGACCTCTCTCCCTCAGATTCTGACAAATATGGATGGACATTTTCCTATGGTTTCTCCTGCCAGCCTGGTTGATATGGACATCCTCAGACAGTGTAGCAACTACCTCATGTACATGGACAATCATCTACTATTACCATCTAGGAACACAATTTGTGAGAGATGCAGTTACATTAAGAACCTAGAGTCTATGCTCTCTCTCTCTCTCTCTCTCTCACAAGCCAGTATATCTGGCACTGAGAAGATCATCAACACAATCAATACACCTCAAACACCACCCACAACTACACAACACACACTCACATATGTAGAGGTTCTCAACAAAAACATACCCAAACAACGGAGACCGCAGAGTCAAAAACACAAGCGAAATCTACATCCCTCCACATCACATATCACGCATAGCCCACACATCAGTGTAACCATAAACCCAACATATTAGTCATAGGAGACTCCATTGTGAGACACACAGATGTGCCACTCACCAGGCTGGATAAGGAAAAAGTGACAGTTAGTTGTCTGTCAGGTGCCAGAATCCACCATATCACACACACACTCAAGTCTCTCAACAACAGGTACTGTTATGACTCTGTCAAAGTCCATGTTGGGGTGAACGACTTGAGACGTACCTCCCTGGACTACATCAAGAGAGACATGACTGAGCTCACTGAATATGTGTCCCAGGCAGGTATCTCCCTAGCCTTAAGCAGCATTCTATCGTCACCCAGAATGATGCCTCAATACAAACAGAAAATGATTCACTTTAACAATTGGCTTAGTTTCTGGTGTCATTCCAGGGGGATCCAGTACCTGACAGCCTGGGAAGATATGCTCGACAGACCATGATGCTTTGCTAGAGATGGCCTGCATCTGTCTCACTTGGGCTTCAGACTTCTGGCAAAGGCCCTTGCCTCCCCCACAGTGCCTTTTTTAGGAAAAGTCCTGAGGTCGATAAAACCAACATAAAAACTGGAAAAAAAAAACGCAAACTGAAGGTCATGCTGCTAAATACTAGAAGTCTAAACATGAAACTGCAATCATTGCAAGCATTCTTAAACCTGGAAGATGCTGACATTTGTGCAGTCACAGAAACCTGGTTCAAAGCTGCGGAGAGCACCCCAGCCTTACCCGGTTGCTCATCCTATCATACATTCAGACCCCAAACTGTGGGCAGCAAAGTCAAAGGAGGTGGAGCTTCAATACATCTTAAAGATACACACACCTCCAGGCTGGTCAAACAGTATGATGCACAGGAGACACTCCAGGTGCAGTTAACCATTGACAAAACCCCTATTCAAATTATAGCTAGCTACAGTCCCCCAAATTTGACTCAAGATGCCCACTCCACCTATCTGGACCTCTTCAAATCTATCAAGATTCAACCCTTTACCCTGATCCTGAGCGACTTTAACTACCCAACCACAGACTGGGAAAAATACTCATGCCAGAAAGCAAATGCCCAAAGATTCCTCGATTTTCTCAATGCAAATGCCTTGGAACAACTAGTCATTACTCCCACAAGAGGTGATAATATCTTAGACTTGGTATTAACCAACATGAGTAACCACTGCAGCTCCCCTACAGTATCATCCTCCCTGGCAAGATCCGACCATAAAGTGGTCACTTTCAAAGTCAGCATCTCCCCTGCCCCCCTCAGCTAGGGTCAAACAAAATAACTTCTCCAAAGCTGATTACAACCTCCTGAGGGATGGTATAAACAGCTTCACAGCCCCCTCCCCCTCTGGTGGAACTGGCAACAATGTCCACATCTACACCAAAGTACTATACGAGCACTTACATAGATGAATGGAATCAGGAATACTTGACAGGACAAAATCATCCTCTGCAAGGAAGAGTAAACCTGTCTGTTGGACATCTGCAATAAATAAACTATATAACAAAAGGAAAAAAAAACTGCTGTCCAGGACCAAGAAGGAGCAGGTGCCCAATTGGAAGCAATCTCTCCTTAGCCTGAACAAGCAAATAAAAGCACTAGTGAAATCCTCTAAAACCAACTTTGACTCCAAATTGGCCACATCTACTAGAGACAATCATAAGGCCTTCTTCACATATGTCCGTAATCTCAAAGGGAGCACCCAGATCTGTTCAGAACTGGTGGTCAAGGGCACCACATACACAAATGCTGTAGATATAGCCAACCTACTGCCTGACAGATTCAAAAAAAACTTCACCCCTCTGCCCACCATGAGTAAATCAGGACATCCCCAGTATCTGCCCCCCTCCCCTTATCTCTAGGGAATAGATCATCACTGCCCTCTCAAAGGCAAAAAATACAGACTCCATGGGACCCGATAACAACCCAGGCTGCATCCTACATGAACTCAGGCATGAACGTGCAGCACCATTAAGCACCCTATTCAGCCAAAGCCTGAGTACTGGCTTTGTCCCAGCCAAATGGAGGACAGCACTGTCATCCCTTTACACAAAGATGGAGCATCCACCAATCCGGGAAATTATAGACCAATCAGCCTAACTAGCTTGATATGCAAGGTCATGGAACGGATTATCATGGACTTCATTAACAGGGACATTGTCAACCTCCAAACACTCGACCCCACACAGTTTGGCTTTGTCAAGGGGAGGTCATGTCTGTTAAATCTGGCTGACTTCTTTGCAACAGTCACCAAAGCCATGGACGAGGAGAAGATGGAGCACACCGCTTACCTTGACCTGGCCAAAGCCTTAGACACTGTTCCCCACTCGGGCATAACAGATAAACTCTCTCAGCTAGGCATCAATCCATATGTTACCAGATGGGTAGCAAAGTGGTTCACGGATAGAACCCACTTAATCAAAATAGGAAACCACCTCAAGCAGTAGACCAGCATTGAGTGGCGTACCCCAGGGATTGGTCTTGGGGCCTCTGTTATTAGAGATATACTTCTCTGAGGTGCAGGCCAAAACCAGTGGGCTATGGTTGACCAAGTTTGCAGATGACTGTAAGCTGGGCATGGTCATCAATTCTCCAAGTGATGTGGATGTCCTCCAATAGGGTCTCACCCAAACAAATGACTGGTGCCAGAAACATGGCCTCAAGCTGAATGCCAAAAAATGCATCGTCATCCCCTTTGGGGAGATTGACGTCCCCACATATTATCACATTAATAACAACGTCCTAAGCATGCAGACAGGCGTGAGGGATTTGGGCACCCAGGTTGATAGCAACCTGACTTTTGACCACCATGTTGCTTCAATTATACGGAAAGCTTTCTACATGGCCCACCTCATAAGTAAGGGTATCTCATCCAGGGACAAGGAGATCATAACATTCTTGTATTCTTCCCTTATAAGGCCAATTGTTGAGTACAATGCCTTCTTCGGCATGTACCTTGCAAAGCACATGCTGCAGCTGGAGAGACCACAGAGGTTCCTCACCAGAAGAATCCAGGTCCTCAACATCTACCCTACACAGATAGGCTAAAAGTCCTGTCATTCTACTCAGTTTCATACAGACTTCTCAGAGGTGACCTCTGTCTGGCATACAAAGCAATCTCAGACCCTGCCTCGATGGGACTGCTACACATCTGCAAGTCAAGCTCCACTCAAGTAACCTGTACGCGCGACCTCAACCTGGTCTGTGACATCAATAGGATTTGTTGGCGGAACAGATTTGTGTCCCAGAGACTCCCTCATCTTTGGAATAGACTCCTCTCCACGTCAAGCAGAGTACCTCATTATTCCTTTTCAAGCATAACCTGGATAACTGGAAGGGAAAGAGAAAATACACCCCTGGGATTCCATCTGTGTCCCTGCTGGACAGGGCTTTGGGTGCTGACTTGTCTTAACATGGGCTAAACTCTTGGCTAGGCCTATAATGGCCTCAGGGCCATTAGCCTAGTAACTTCCTATGATCCTATGAGATGGCATGTTCTCCCTCTGTCTTCCTGCCTGGGTCTTTGCCAGATGCTCTGAATTCCTCCCCATCCCAAAGACATAGATTGGGTATGGGTAAACTTGTGGTCTTCTAACCTGTCAGTAGGTGCACTCGCATGAGGTGTGTGTGTGTGTGTGTGTGTGTGTGTGTGTGTATGGGCTGGGTCCCATTCAATATTAATTTTCTTGAATATGCTCTGGCTTTCCCATGACCCTGAAAAGGATAAAGCTGGTACTGAAGAATGAATAAATGAATACACAAATAATAAATGTTTTAGGACTACTTTCTTCATTTGGGATTAACTTGCTACCTTTATGGTATCTGTGATTTTTCAAAATCTAGTGATCTGGATGCAGATCTGTACTTGGTTTTACTTGTAATGCATAGTTTGTATAATTCACTTACCTTCATTACAAAATCTACATCCACTTTTGACTCCACTGCTTTGCGGTGCCTAAATAAATAGAAAAGCCATAATGTGAAAGCTGTTTTTCCAGGAAAGCAACAATCAAGGTACTCAGGTATAATGGATATTGTTACCATTTTCAAACAGTTCTTATTACAACTTCAAACAAAGCTCTCCAGTGTATCCCTTCATTTCTTTATTTTCATTTTGCTCCAACACCATTATGTAAGACATTTATGCATCTGTAGTGGCAGCAGATGTCACTGTTTGCACTCAGACATACACCACACACAGCAGCCTTGAAGCACAGAGGCAACTGATAAAACAATGAGCAGTGGTACACATTTTGGGAGTGAGAAGAAATTTATGTGACTCAACAGGAACTGAGTCCAGTCCTTCAGGAGGCCGTTTACATATCTAGGCTCTTGTCATTTCAGCGGTGAATTTTCCCTGACACAAAGTTCTTTGTGGCACATTGCACGTTGCAGCCATGAAATCAGATTCTGAAGCACTGCTTAAAATGCATTTTTGATGCACACTTGGTCATTTGCTATGAAACAGTTACAACCAGAAGTGAGACTGAGAGGCCTGCTGTCTAAAGGAGATATCTGCTGAAAGCCAGTGCCATACACATTTGGAATTTTACTGGCTCAGAATCTTGTGTGATAATGAATATATCTGGGAAGACACACATACTTCATGTATTTTTTCCCCAGTTAAAGATGGTAGCATACAGTTAGGACAGAAATACGTGACTTAAGAAAAAAATGATCGGGAGACTGTCAATACAATGTACAAATTGCAGTTTTGTCAATGTTGCCTGTTATGAATAGTGAATCAATAAATGCAAGAATATTGACAAGGAATATACATATTCAGAAAGATATAAAATAAAAAGGCATGATATATCAACTGCTGGAATCTACACTTACATTGGAATGGTCTTCACAGACACTATGCATTTGTCCCAAGAAGCCAAAAATAAATGCATGTAGGCTGGCTCTACACAAATATTAGAAGTCATAGAAAAGGAAGAAAAAGTAGTGAAGTGGGAGCACATGATAAGGCTGAAACAAGAACCCTCTCCAAAGATTGTTGGAGGGAAGGACTGTGGAGCACTTGCATTGCGGCTAAAATAACAATTTTTAGCATAAGATAGCATCACAGAGTCAGAGTGTCAGTAACAAATTCTAACAGGTTAGATATGGAACTTGCAGTAAGAATGTCTTGTCAGCACTGCCAGATTTTTAAGAATGTCTTACAAGTTATTTCTAGTGTACAGGCCTCACAATGTGCTAGTCTTGGAACTTGAGATAGCAGGAAAAAGTACAGTTGTGTAAGATCTTTCAATAACAGTAGATGTCTTTCTCTTAGCTGTTGCAGTATTCATTACAATAGGGATCCCCTGCCAAGAGAGGCCTGATGCCCAGCCAGTGTACCAAAGTCTTTAGGTTGATTTAAGGTACGCCGTACATTACATAGGTGCTCCTCGCATACTGTAAGGCACAAAGGTAACATCCGGACGTACCATCCTCAGAACTGAGAGCCCCAGCAGGAACACCAGTTCAAGGAGAAATTAGGTAATCAGTACATCTAGTAATGAAAGGGACCAGAGGGAGAAGGGAGAGAGTGAATACTGCAACAGTGAAGAGAAGGACATCTACTGTTATGGTAAGATCTTACAAAACTGTACTATGTCCTGCTATTTCACTGTTGCAGCATTCTTTACAATAGGAAGAGTGCCAAAGCTCATGTACAAGAGAGAGAGGAGGAAAGAACAGCAGAGCTCTCTAGGAACCCATGAAAGATGGCCCTAGCAAAACTAGCTCTAGATCTGGAAATTCTCTCTAACTTGTAGTGCTTGGTAAATGTATGCACATAAGTCCAAGTAGCTGCCTCAAGAATAGAGTTAGTATCCAAACCCTTGAAAAAAAGCACCAGAAGAAGCCACAGCTCTAGTAGAATGAAGCCTTAACAGGAGGAAGGCTCTTACCATGAAAGGAATAACAAAAAGAAATGGCTTTAGAAATCAGAGAAGAAACAGCTTGCTTGGACACAGCCAGTCCTAAAGACCTAGCATGAAAGGAAACAAAGAGCCAATCAGATGTATGAAAAGTCTTAGTCTTATCCAAATAAATCTGAGTTGTCTATGCACATCCATTGTGTGCAACACCTTCTCACTAACAGACTGCAGAGAAGGGAAAAGGTGGGCAAATGAATAGACTGATTAAGACAACTCATTCACCACGTTAGGCATAAAAGAAGGATTAGTACGAAGGGACACCCTGTCCTTATCTAACACTAAAAAAGGTGGGCAAGCTGCAAGGACTTGTAGTTCAGACACCCATCTGGCAGATGTAAGGGCTAACAAAAGTACAGTCTTCCAAGAACAATGCTATAACAAAGCTGAGGCAGCAGGCTCAAAAGGAGCCTGGAGCAATTTTTCTAAAACAAAATTAAGATCCCTGGGAGGAGGAATAGGCTTCCTGGGAGGCCTAATATATAGGATGCCTTTAAGGAATTACTTAGCTTCAAATCTAGAAGCTAAAGGATGTGATAAAAGCATACAAGCAGAAATAGCTGATAAGTGGGCCTTAACAGAAAAATAAGCCAACCCAGCAGGAAGCAGTTCACACAGATAAGAAAGAACCAAATGAATATCCACAGAATGTGGATCCAGGTTACGAGAAAGACACTAAACAGAAGACCTCTTACATTTGGATAAGTAAGACTTCCTAGTAGTGGGTTTTCTGGCCTCCTGCAGGACCCTAAGTACGTCCCCAGAAAAAAAGTTGTCTATGTGGAATCAAAATCTTATCACCCACACTGTCACTTGAAGACAGGTGGGGATGGATGAGAGATCTTTTCTCTTGTGTGAGTAGGTCCACCCTGTGAGGTACCTTGTGATGACTGCCCTTGGCTAAATACAGAAGAAGAGGGAACCAGTGCTGTCTCGGCCAAAAGGAAGTCACCAACAGATTTTGGGAGAATACTGTTGTATTTTGAACAGGACTTTTGGAATGAGGGGAAGGTGAAGGAAAGCATAAAGAAACATCCCTTTCCAAGAAAAAGAGAGAGCATCCACCTAACAAACCAGAGAAGCTGAGACTCCAACACAAATAGAGGAAGTTGTCTGTTCAGAATGGAGGCAAAAAGATACATTTCAGGAGTATACCACTGGTGGACAATGTCCAGAAACACATCCCTGTAAAGCATCCATTCATGGGACTGAGTTATGGTCCTGCTCAGAGAGTCTGCCACAGTGTCTTGACCTGAAGGAATGTAAATTGCCAGAAGAGTCACTTGATCCTGGATAGCTAGCTCCCACACTAGGAGTGCCAAATGGCAAAGAAGATAGGACCTTGTTGCCCCATTTGTTGACATACCACATCACTGTGATATTGTCTGTAAACATCTTAAGAGGTCCTGGGGAGAGGCTAGAATGAAAGGGCTGAAGAGCCAGCAGAAGAACTCATCTCTTTGACATTGATGTGGTCTTTCTGTTGATGAGGCAACCAGACTCCCTGCACCTTTAGGAAGCCAAACGCTTCTCCCCATCCCATGTCTGAAGCATATGTGAACAGTTCCTGATTGGGAAGAGGTAGACTGAGAGTCAACTGCTGAATCCATCACTAAAGTTCCTGCTTGAGACATGGAAGAAGAGGAACTAAAATTTTGAGGGGATGAGAATGCTGAAGCTAGTCTGACTTTAGAAACCACTGAAGTTTTCTCATGAGGATTTTGGCAAAAGGGAGCATAGGAATGCTAGAAGCCATGAACCCAGAGCTCTCAGAAATTTCCTTGCTGTTACTGAGGTCAGAGGAAGAAGGGATTGAAAAAAGGAAATGAGAGTTAGGGTCTTGGGAGGAGCCAGGGATGCCAGCATAGGAACTTTCTTGATCCTGCACTTCAGAAAGACAAGATCCTGAGTAGGAGTCAAAAAGGACTTCTTGAAATTTATAGTGAACCCCAAGATCTGCAGAAGGGAGGCGACAAAGTGAAGATTTTGCAACAAAGTCCCTGGAGTGGATGCCTAAAACAGGAGGTTGTCCAAGTAAGGAAAGACTTGGAGCTTCCTTAGCCTGCAAAGAGCAATTGCAGGAGCGAGGCATTTGGTGAATACCCTTGGGGCAGTAGAAAGGTAAAGCAGAGAACTGAAAATGCCAGGATGCAAAAAATAAATGTAAAAATTTCCTGAAAAGGGGAAGAATCGGGATATGAAGATAAGCATCCTTAAGGTCCAGAGGAACATTCTGGAGTAAAACCTCCTCCCCCTTTGAGAAACTGGAACTTTTTCAACAGTACCCTGAGTTAAGAGATCCCATTGCAACCCTGGAAAGGAGGACAGCTGTTTCTGAGGAGGATGAGGAATTCTCATAAACGGGGGGAGAGATTTCCAGACCATGAAATATCCTTGGTGGATAATGGACAGAACCCAGGAGTCCTGAGAATTCTTTAACGAAACAGGAAGAGGCAGAGAAAGATGAAAAATAAGAGGAATGTGGCTGGGAAGAATAGGATAGTCAGACAGCACCTGGTGTATCAGGAAAAGGATACTTCTGGGGCACAGTAGTCTGAGTTGCTTTAGCAGGAGGAGCCTGCTTACCACCTTTCTTGCCCTTGGGGGTAGGCGAGATTGCCAATGAACAAAGGCTGGCTTACTGGGGTAATTTCCCTGAAACTTAAACCAAAAACATGTTTATGTTCCTGTAAAGCCCTGTCCTTATCCTGAAGAAACATAAACAAAGTGGCAGCAGCTTCGCCAAACAAGTGTTTATTATCCAGAAGTTCAGAGGAGCATCCATCAACTTACCCTTAATATCATCAGGCAAAGGTTGAAACCGAAGCCAAGAATATCTCTACATCACAGAACCAAAAGCAACAGCCCTAGAGGAAGCATCTGCTGCATCATAACTACACTTGATGAAATGGTGAGCCACCTGGGAGGAAGTCCTTAACAGGGAAACAGCAGAAGTCTTCCCTTCAGAGTCACGAAGATCAGAAATTACCTGACAGGCCTGGGAAAGAAGAGCCAACATGTACCAGGACATATGGGTCTGATAACTGACCACCCTAAAAGCTAATGTAGCAGAGGTATAAACTATTTGTCCCAACCTTTCCATGGTTCTGCTATCTTTATCAAAAGGCAGTAACGTAGGAGAAGGAAGCAATTCAAAATATAATTTGATAAGTATATTTTTTGGCACTTCTTTCCAAAGTTCTACAGTATTCTAATTGCTTTTGCTTGATTGATTTAGATCATATTTGCTGGTTTCTGATCTGTGTTGAAAGTGTTATTTTTCTGAGTGGAAAGTGCTATTTTTCCCCCACCCTTAATCCTGCTCTGTTAAATACTGGCCAAACAACTTGTGTGTTTTATCTGATTGTCTCAAGGCTTGCTAGTATAATTAAGATTTCCTGTTTGTTGCCTCTGCATTTATTGCTTGAATCTAATTGAGTTCTGACTGACAGTGTTACAGAAACAACTCAGAATATAAACTGATAAGTATATTTTTTGGCACTTCTTTCCAAAGTTCTACAGTATCCTAATTGCTTTTGCTTGACTGATTTAGATCTATAATATCTGCTGGCTTCTGATCTGTGTTGAAAGTGCTATTTTTCCCCCACCCAGTCCTCCCTATTGGTGTTTTCTTTTTATACTTGGTGGCTTTGCAATTGCCGTCCCTACTGTATATTTGATCTGTGACACTTCTCCCAGTCCAGTGTCTTTAGCTCATTCTACCTAATACGGAGAGAAAAAAAATTTTTTTTTCACTTTATTCATCTGCTTACTGTGTTTGTGTTTCTTCCTCCTTTATTACTTATTTTGCTCTTGCTGTCTGTTCTTAAAAGTACTTAATAGCATTTATTCTGCTGCATTTATTACCGCTTGTTAGTAGCCGATTAAATTGTAACTGTTATTCTAAGCCTTTGGATTACGCACTTGGGCTTTAGACCAGTTGTTTCACATTAGGAAGGTTTGTGGTCTGCACTGTTGTGGCAGGACAGGAAGCTTACATCCCTCTGAGTTAGGAGTTGCTGATTGAAGGCTTAGTGTCTGTTCTAAAGTGTATTAGTTCTGGTTTAAGCACTTGGGCTTTGGGCCAGTTTATTTTACATTAAGAAGGTGTGGTCTGCGCTCTTGTGGGAGGTTGGATTCTGCCCTTCTGAGCTGGGAATTTCTGGTCACAGGCTTATTGTGCCTGTTATTTGAACTGTTTCTTTCTGAAATTGGTGCGCCTTGTTGCTGCAGCATAGACCAGATTCAGGCCTGCTGAATCTAGCTTTGTTTGTATAACTTGAGCACCGAACCAGGCCATCTTTTTTTGGAGAAGGTTCCCCTGCACCCTAGCAGCAGGAGTATGCAGTTAGAACTTGTCTGATTGAAGACTGCTGGAGCAGGGCTCAGTTTTGAGCTTTTTTTCTGGTTAATTGGGTAACTTGTTTAAATCAGTTGTTCGTTTTCTATTGTTTTGTTGTTGTTGTTGTGTCTTTCAGCTTTTTCCTGGTTAGGGGTCGCCACAGCAGAACTCCAGTCCGCTAATGATTGGCAGTTGATTTTTACATGCCGAGTTGCCAGCCCTGACGCACAACCTTCAACGAAGGTACGCCCATTCACGCATGTCTCCACGCAGAAGACGCTCTAGCTGAAAATCAAACTGGACGGCATCTTACTGTGAGGCGACAACACTACTGCAGCACCACCACCGCAGTCCTTTCTATTGTTTTATATATATAAAAATATAAAAAAAACTGCATTCTATTCATCTGCTTTTACTGTATTTGTGTTTCTTCCTACTTTATTACTAGTGGCATTGACTACAACTCTGATCTGAGACATACAACAATAAGTATCCTTTTCTGTGCATTTAAAGAGTTTTTTTTTTATTGTATCTGCTTTATTTTCTGAAAAAAACAAAAATATACTTGTTTCCCGCCTTTCTAAACTAGTATAGTCCAGTTTTCAGGTTAAGTGCTGAATTCAGGGCTGTGTTACAAATCTCTGTGTTTGCCCATACCTTACTTGGCTAGAAGGAAGTTTCTCTGTTCACCTGTGGGAGAGGGGAGCTTTGAGCAGCCTATCTGTCCCTGGAGGAGTGGCTTCAGCCCAGAAATTAGTAGTTTATTGGTCATTTTGGGCTAATTTCTATCTCTTTTATTTCCCTGCTATAAATACCACCGCATTTGCCCAATTTTGCACGCGAGGAAGCGCCGGTTAGCTAGGGTATAACTATTCCTGGCTCCACAAAGTCTCTTCTTCAATTTTTCCCTTGGAACTAAGCAAACTTTCAACTTAAGCACTCAAGCCATTCATTTCTCAGGCCAGCACTTGCTCAAAACTTATAGCAAGCACTTATAAATGCTAGCACAAGACCCTCCTATACTGTACAGAAGAACAAGGCTCTCTATTCAACCTTACCAGCCATTCAGTAAAATAGTTCACTGTACCTATCCAGGCATGTCCAAAGGGCAGTTTCAGGCATACTCTCCAGTCCAACTGGTGAATCTGGGCATTTTGAGGCAATGTTACAACTGCCTCATGTACACAGACAACTCTTTCCTCCTACCACCAAACACTAATACATGTGAGAGATGCAATTATACAGCCAAACTGGAGGCTAAGCTCTCTCAACCCAAGGCTGGATCAGACAGTCAAGAGGAGAAGGGAAATACTTGCATCACACCACCAGTCTCACAAAGACCCATTAAACCAGCATTGGCAAAAAAATACACATAAATACACAAAAACATACTCGAATGCTCTAAATAAAAATCTGCTAAAGCAACAGAGACCTCCAAAGCAGAGATCCAAGCAACCTCCACCCTCCAACACAAATCATGAAACACATACTTCACAAAACCAGTGTGTCATGCAATCACAGCCCTTAAGGCAAAATAACATACCCAACATACTAGTAATAGGTGACTCTATAGTCAGGCACACTGACTTCCCACTCACTAGGCTGAATAAGTAGAAGGTTACTGTTGGCTGCCTGTCGGGTGCCAGGATCTGCCACATAACACAAGCACTCAGGTCACTCCAAAACAAGTCCAAATATGACACTGTCATTGTCCATGTTGGTATGAATGACCTGAGCTGTACCTCCCTGGACTACATGAAAAGAGACATGGAAGAGCTCTCTGATCTTGTAGCCCAGGTTGGTATGACCTTGACCCTGAGTAGCATCCTGCCATCACCAAGAATGATACCACAGTATAAAGAAAACATTATCAATTTCAACAATTGGCTAAGTTTCTGGTGTCATTCAAAGGGGATCCAGTATCTGTCCACCTGGGATGACATGCTCGACAAGCCATGCTGCATCACTAGAAATGGGTTGCACCTGTCACCCTTAGGCTTTTGAATACTGGCCAAGGCTCTTGCCACCCCCATAGTGCCTTTTTTAGGCAAGGCTCAAAAGACAAACCCACCGCCATAAATAGCACAAGTAACAAAAAACTGAGGGTAATGCTACTCAATGCCAGAAATTTAAACCTAAAAATGCACACACTCGAGGCACTCCTCAGTATGGAGAAAACTGATATATGTGCAGTAACAGAAACCTGGTTTAAGGCTCCAGAGAGCACCCTAGCACTACCAGGCTACAAATTATACCATATATTTCAGCCACAGAACCCAGTCCAAAATACAAAAGGCGGGGCGTATCCATATTCATCAAGGATACCCACACCTCCAGGTTAGTGGCACAGCACTATGCTTCAGAGGTCATCCACATGCAACTAACAATGAGCAAAACTGCAATTCAAATTGTAACTTGCTACAGATCACCCACCATGTCCCAGGACCCCCATTCCGCATTTCTGGAAACACTGGGAAATATAAAGGTCCTACCAAACACCCTAATATTGGGTGATTTCAATTTTCCATACATTAATTGGGAGAACTACTCAAGTACTAACTCCCTTGCCCAACATTTTCTAGAATTTATAAACTCAAACGCCCTGGATTAACTGGTCAACACTCCCACCAGAGGTGACAACATATTGGACCTGGTCATCACCAACATGGGCAACCGGTGCTCCACACCGGAGGTCAATCCCTCACTGGTTAGATCTGGCCATAAACAAATCACTTTGGATATCCACATTCCGCCCCCACCCCCGGACAAAGAAACCACTGTGAAAAACTTTTCAAAAGCAAACTTCACATTACTTAACACCGAGGTGGAAAGTTTCAAAGCCCCCATGCTAAAGGATAACATTGTCCAAGCTGCAAAATCCTTTATTAATGTATTCTATGGGCACCTACAAGAATGCATGGATTGTGCTATCCCAAGCAAAACCAAGACTCACTCCTCCAAAAAAAGGAAACCAGTCTGGTGGACTCCTGCCATAAACAAGCTATACAACAGAAGGAGGAAACTAGTACAGAAAAGAGTAAAATCCCAAGAAGGGAAGATATCCCTGATCAGTATCAGCAAGAAACTACGATCCCTCATAAAATCATCCAAGGCGAGTTTCGAAAAAAAAAATTGCCAAGGACTCCAAAGATAACCACAAGGCATTCTTTAGCTATGTCAAGAATCTAAGTGGCAATGCACAGATCTGCTCGGAGTTAGTGCAGAATGGTACAAAATACACTGAACCGACCGATATTGCCAACATCCTGGCAGACAGGTTCAGCGTAAACTTTACCCCCTCTCACCCCCAAAAGGGCCCATAACCATACCAGAAGAATGTAGAGCTCCTGAAATCACAGACACTCAGGTTAAAACAGCCCTCTCCAAAGCCAAAAAACACAGCATCAATGGGACCAGACGGTGTCCCAGGCTGCATTTTACACGAGCTCAGAGATGAACTAACCCCTCACCTAAACACATTGTTCAAACTCAGCCTCTCCACAGGTTACGTGCCATAGAGTGGCGCACAGCAACGGTTATTCCACTACACAAAGGTGAAGCCACAACAGACCCTGGGAGCTATCGCCCTATAAGCCTGACTAGCTTGGTCTGCAAGGCTATGGAGTGCATCATCATGGAACTCATTAACAGAGACATTGGGAACCTCCAAACACTGGACCCTACCCAGTTCGGCTTTGTTAAGGGCAGATCATGCCTCCTAAACCTGGTGGACTTCTTTGAGACAATTACCAAGGCTATAGATGAGGGAACGGTGGTACACACAGCCTACCTAGACCTCGCAAAGGCCTTTGACACCATTCCCCATTCTGGAATTATAGACAAGCTCACCAGCCTGAACATAAACCCCTACATCACAAGATGGGTTGCTAACTGGCTCACAGACAGAACCCATATGGTAAGAGTTGTGGGAGCTAAGTCTGACTCTAAACCGGTTACAAGTAGCGTTCCCCAGCGCTCAGTCCTAGGACCCCTCCTGTTTGGCATATACTTCTCAGAGGTACAGGCAAGCACAGGAGGACTTTGGCTGACCAAGTTCGCAGATGACTGCAAACTGGGGGCTATAATTGACTCTCCGGCTGACACAGACATCCTCCAAAAGGGTCTGACTGAGACAGACACCTGGTGTCAAAATCATGGCCTCAAGCTAAATGCCAAAAAGTGCATAGTCATCCCCTTTGGAAAAAACAAAGTACCCACAAACTACCACATAGTTGATAGTCCCCTAAATACAAAAGACGTAATAAGGGATCTGGGGACCCAAGTAGATAGTAAACTCCCCTTTAATAATCACATTGCCAAAATGGTTAGAAAATCCTTCTACATGGCACACCTTATCACAAAAGGCTTCACATCCAGATCAAAAGAGGTCATTGTGCCCCTCTACTCATTGCTCATCAGACCCATCATAGAGCCCATTTGGGATGTATCTTACACCTGCAACAGCTGGAAAGACCACAGAAGTACCTCACCAAGAGGATCACTGGCCTCAAACAGATGCCCTATGCAGCTCGACTGAAGAAACTCCAGCTGTACTCGGTTGCATACCACCTACTCAGAGGTGATCTCTGCCTGATATACAAGGCCATGTCCAACCCAGAACTGATGGACATGCTCCACCTAAAGAAAAGCTTATCCACTCGAGCCACACGCTCTAGGGATCTAAACCTAACCACAACAATAAATAGGATGTGCTGGAGGGATAGATTCCTGTCACAGAGACTTCCCATGCTTTGGAACAAGATTCCAATCTACATTAGGCAGAGCTCCTCGCTAACACTCTTCAAGAGAAACCTTGATGAGTGGATGGGAAACAGAAAGTTTACTCCGGGGATCACTTCAGTGGCTCTGCTGGACAGAGGCACAGGGAACTAATCTAAGGGGGCAGCGAAAGCCAACACATTCTGGCTAGGCTTATAAATGCCTTCAGGCAGATAGCATAGTACCTACCTATGAACCTATGAACCTAATTGAGATGGCTTGCCAGAAGCCATTGACACCACCGAGAGGTCACCAGAAGGGCACTTGTACAGAAATGTACAGTCCTCAGGCACCCTATAAAACCTATCAGGTTTTTTGGGGTTAGGGGTCTGGGAGTCAGGAGCCTTAGAAGCATTAGACAACTCACCCAACAAATCAGCCAAAACAGGAGGGACAGCAGAAGATCTGGGGGAATACATTTGCAGCAGCACATAATACCTTTTCTGTACTTCAGAAACCTGAGCACAATTCCACTTAAAAAACTCCATCATTCTAGAGATTGTGTCCCCAAAAGAAATTTCCTCAAAAGGAGTATCAGAACTAGTAGATTCCTCTTCCTCAGACCCATACTCTAAAAGAGCAAGAATCTGAGAGGAGTAAGCAAGACATTCCACATCTGAATCCACATCCTCCTCCTCCTCTGAGGAATCCTGTTCCATGGGTCTTTTAAGGGGAGCACAGGACCAAGGAAGAGCTGGGAAAGAAACTCCCTGGGGAGGTTTTAAAGCCATCAAACCATTAAACAACCTCTGAGTGATATGTTGCCATTCACTCTGTGGGTCCTTAGGAGCTGGAGTAATATGTTAAGTTTTCTACTTTTTTTTTAGGAGGATGTCCCCCTTATGAAATATAAAAGGCTCCGACCCCAGACAGCATTCAATAATTGTAGTAAGAATTTCTTCTCAGTCTAAAATTTGAGGAACACCCCTAGGCCCCTAAGAAATAATCAGCCACAGTTCACCCTTCATGTCCGATGTGGACATCTGTAAGGCCTCCAAGGACATGCGTAAGATTGGATCTCCACCTACCTCCAAAACGGTCATGGCCGAAGAATCCAGTGATGGAGCCAGCTGAACCTGCAGGCTTTCACTTACCTTGGGAGAGACGTCCAGCAGAGGCTGTACAGCAAAATAATTCAACCTAGATTTATCGGCCTTCTTCTTCATGGATGGCTGCCCCTTGGAGTGGGAAGTCCCTTCCATTGTGTCTTTAGTTAAAAGCTTAAGATGTTGATTCTCCAGATACAAATCCAAAGAAGAAAGACTACTACGGAGGGTCTTGGGAACACAAGCCTGACAGATTGAACAGGATGTATGATCATGGGATAGCACAGAGGCAAAACAAGTACTGCTCATGATGGTCTTTATGGAGGATCTGTCTCCCACACTAGCATTTACCCTTCTAAAATGACAAGAAATCCCACAAGCAATAAAAAATAAAAAGAAAGATAAGATACAATAAAACCCAATGGTGCAATTATCTGCAATGGCTTGGGGAACCAACAATGGAACGGGAGTTCAGACCAATGATCAACAGACTGGTGGCAAAGAAGTTCTGAGGATGGTACAATTCTACACAAAGAGAATACGTATGATGTACAGCGTACCTTAAAGTAAGGCTTTGGTATGCTGGCTGGTCATCAGGCTGCCCTTGGCAGGGGATCCCTATTGTAAGAAATACTGCAACAGTGAAATGGCAGAACGTCTCTTGGAAGAACTTCATGTTGACCAGGATCAAACACTGGAATGGTTAAGGAGAGGTGAATTTAAACCAAAAGATAAAAGGTTAATATTGGTGGCCCAAGATAGTGGACTACGTACACATTGGTTTACAAAGTCTATTGAACATGTGGGAGAAATAGACAAATGTAGGTTTTGTTAAAACAGAATTGGAAACAGTCACACCTCTTGTTGCTGGTTGCTACATCCTAATGGCAGAAGGACTGTATACTGAAAGGCATTATAAAGTGGCAAGACTGTTGGACTGGGGATTGTGCAAACATTATAATGTAATATTATAATATTGAAGTAGTTGATAAAACACTGGAAACATGAGCCACAAAGCATTACAGAAAATTATGAAGTTTATATCACATGGGATCACCCATTACCAACAGTTCAAAAAATAGATGCAAGAAAACCAGATAAAGTAGTCCATGAAAAGAAGACAAAAGTAGCAATGAAACTGACACACCTAGTGACTACACTATCTTACATACAGAGAGACACAAAGTCATAAAATACCAGGATTTGCAGGCAGAAACGAGGGTAATGTGGAAGGATACCCAGACAGTTCCAATAGTATACTAGCAGCAAGGGGTCTTACAAAAAAGAATTTATAAGTTACTGATACATATAACTCTGTATGAATTGCAGGAGGAGTCATTACTGGGCACATTGTGGGTGCTGCAAAGAGCACTTCTGGCTAACATCAAAGACTGAAACAATACTAATTTCATGAACTGTAATAATACTTTGACTTAGGAGTAGGGTCCATTCCCATCATGGCATTAGAGACCCAAAAGACTTGGAGAAATTAAAAAAAGTGAAGCCAAAAGATATAGCTTACTTACCCGTCGACAAATTCAGCTCCAACTTTACCCTTTTCTTCCCATCGACCTTCCCTCAGGAAATATCAAATATAACTCCATCTACTACCACTAGGGAACAGGTCCTTAGTGCTCTTTCTAAGGCCAAGAACACTGCATCAGTGGGCCCAGACAATATCCCAGGATGCCTTCTAAATAGCGTGAAACATAACCTATCAGGTCCTCTGAAATTGCTACTTAACTGTACCCTCTAAACAGGCTTCATGTCTCATGAATGGAGAACAGCAACAGTCATTCCTCTGCACAAAGGCAGACCACCTACAGACCATGGAAAATACAAACCCATAAGTCTCCCTACTCTCATATGCAAAGCCATGCAAAAAATAGTCATGCAAATGATCAGTAATGACATAGGAAACCTCCAGACACTAGAGCCAGCCAAATTTAGTTTCATCAAGGGCAGGTCCTAGTCCTAGTGGATTTGTCAGAGAAGGTCACCAATGCAATGGGGATGAGGGAAAAACAGTTCACATTCCTACCTTGAACTGGCCAAGGTATTTGACAACAATCCCACACTTGGGAATTGTTGACAAACTTAAGAGGTTAGGTACAAACCCTTATATCACTGGTAGATAGCTAGCTGCCTCATGGACAGGACCCATAAGTTAAAAATGGGGACTCAACCTCTACAAAGATGCCAGTCACAAGTGGAGTCCCTCAGGGATCAGTCCTTGGACAGCTCCTTTTTGGCATTTACTTCTCAGAAATCAAGGCCAATGTCAGTGGTCTCTGGCTGACTAAATTTGCAGATGGTTGCAGATTAGGAGCTGTTATTGAATCTCACACTGACACAAATGTTCTCCAGGAGGGGCTGACACAGATAAGCAACTGGTGCCAGAGTCATGGTCTAAAACTAAATGCCAAGAAATGCATAATAGTATCCTTCAGGCAAACATCCACCCCTGGTAGCTATCATACTGACAACACATCCCTAAGAGCTGACCCAGTAGTCAGGGTCTTGGGGACACACAGACTCGAGCCTTTGACCATCACATGTAGTAGTGAGGAAATCATTCTATGTTGTGTAACTTATAAACAAAGGTATGGCATCTAGGTACAAGGAAGTCATTGATTCACTGTACTCCGCATTCAACAGACATATCATTGAGTACAATGCCCCCCTTTGATATGTACCTAACCAGGCACATCCAACAACTGGAACGTCCACAGAAGTTCTCACTAAAAGAACAAGTAACATGTGCTATGCAGACCACCTCAAGGCCCTATCCCAGTATTCTATCTTCTATAGGCTGTTGAGGGAGATCTATACCTGGCATACAAGGCATTGTCAGACGCCACTCTGTTGGACCCCATGCATATCTGTAAAAACAAACAGCACCAGAAATACCTGTTCTAAAGACTGAAACCTTGCCTGTGATATAAATAGGTCCCACTGGAGAGACAGGTATGTATCCCAGAGACTACCCCTTTTCTGGAACAGGCTCTCCATCTATGTGAAGCAAAGTTCCTCCATATCCCAATTCAAGTGTAAATTTGACAACTGGATGGGGAACAGGAAATTCATCCCTGGTTTGGCAAATATGTCCCTAATGGATACAGGGGCAGCATGTAAATTGTTGATCTCTCAGCCCCTGCTTGTAAATGTTTTACCTCGCAAGACCCTGTTTACACTTATCACGGGTACCAGAACTTGCCAGAGATTTGTGATTCATGGCTAGGCTTAAAAAGGCCCTTGTGGTCATTAGCCTAGTAAACAGCTATGAACATATGAACCTGAACAAAGCTCATCTTAAAAACTGCTGTAACAGTACTATTTCTACTTTGTCTCCCCTCAAAGTTTCCAAGACTAAATGGATCTTTTTGTTAAACATTTCCATCTAATGTTTTGTTTTTTAAAGTCGCATATACTGAAAATTAAAACGGTACTTCTTTCTCTGGAAGAATGCTTGCAAATCTATTCTTGATTATGCTTATATGTACAAATGTATAAGGTGATATATTAGAGGATGTAGATTTCTCTAAGTAAAATGAATCAGTATTACACATAGTTAAGAGTAGCTCTTTGGAAATAAACACTTGGCTAGCAAACAAAAAACTAGTTCAGAACAGATTTTAGTAAGAACAAACACTTTATAGTACTTGTAAAATAAACAGCAAACTTTACACATTCTTTGCTATAAATTCAAAGGACACATATTCATCCTGTCATGGACAGTGAAAAAAAGATGTGATAAAACATTTAGCTGGGCCAAATGACAGCTAATGTTTATCATTACTTTCCCCCAGGTCATCAATGTTTATCACCATGTTGTCCATGTCATCAGTCCTAGTAACAAAAAATGGAAAAAGCTTCAAATTGAGAACACCAAAATTTTACACAGAAACCTAACACAAATCATCACATAAATCAAACCCTTAGAAATGAACTGTATCAATATTAGGAAAAAAGTAAAATTAAAATAAAAAGTAAACTTCAATTGACTAGTAACAAAATGGCATTATTAAAAAATCAAACTAATTTAAAAAATCTACACAATATCACAGTAGCCTGAAAAAAAAAAAAAAAAAAAAAAAAAAAAATATATATATATATATATATATATATATATATAAAAACTATCCTATAAAAACTCCAAATAATATCATAATCCTTACAAGTCTACTAACACCTTACCACAGAATTAAAAAAAATAAGCTATGTACTTACCATAACGTTCCATGTGAGTTGTTCATCTCGCCTTCATTCTTTACTGATGGGTTCGGAGCTGATCCCTCGGCTCCAATGCGGCCAATAGCAAAGCTCGAGGTCAAGTCCCTATGCCATGATGCACCTGGAATTACCTCAGATCTTGTTTGCTGCATATAACAATACCATATGACATTTTTTCACTCCCAAGAGAAAGGTATAGAAGGATTGAGTAACCAGGATGGATCCAGCATCTCGGTCATCTATCAGCCCAGGATGGGGTAGGCGGGAGGGACGTAAGAATGAAGGCGAGATGAACAACTCACATGGAATGTTATGGTAAGTACATAACTTCATTATGTGAAGTTGTTCAATCTCGCTGTTCATTCTTTACTGATGGGTAGCATCCCAAGCACCATCAATCTCGGGTGGCTCACGGGAGTATATTTCTCAGGACCGTGGATCCAAAGGAGGCCCTGTCCCTGGAGGCCTTGTCAACTTTGTAATGAGTGATAAAGGTATGAGGTTTTGACAGAGTGGCTGCTGCACAAATGTTATCAACGGGAAGTCTGGCAGAAAAGGCAGATGATGTAGAAACTGCTCTGGTTGAGTGAGCCTTAATCTTATGTTGCAAAGGCATACTGGCAGCTGAATAGGCAAAGTGATACAATCAGATAACCATTAAGACAGAGTTGTTTTAGCCACTGGTCTCACCTTCCTGGAGTCTGAAAATGAAACGAAAAGCTAGTCTGATTTTCTGAAATCTTTTGTTCTATCCAAATAAAATCTGAGCTGTCTGTGAACATCAAGTTTTGCAGCATATACTCTAAACTGTTAGAATGGTTGGGGAAGAAGACTGACAAATCAATAACTTGGTTGAGATTGGTTTAAGTGCAAACTTTAGGCAAGAATGAGGGATTTCTTTTAAGTGAGACTCTGCCAGCATGGAATATCAAATAGGGAGGCTTGATGGATAAAGCCTGAAGGTCTGACACTCTGCAGGCAGAAGTAATAGCTAGCAGGAAGATGGTCTTCCAAGACAAAAATTTGAGATCACAAGATGAGGCTGGTTCAAATGGTGGAAGAATTATGTGGGAAAGCATAAATTTAGGTTCCATGGAGAATAGGGAGATTTCACAGGTGGTCTAATATGAAAAGTCCCTTTGAGAATGGCTTTGGATAACTAGTGAGACATGATATTCAATCCTTCAAATCCAAGATGAAAATTAGAAATAGCAGCCAATTGAACCCGAACTGTTGCTGCTGCAGCTCCTTTGTTAAAAATTATAGTCAAGAACTCTAAGATGGAAAGATGGAGGCCATAGGAGCTTGGTAAGGATCAATATTATTTTTAGAGGCCCATATAGAAAATTGTTTCCATTTGTTTTGTTAAGATATAGCTTCCTAGTAGAAGATTTATGAGAAGACAAAAGGATCTGTTTTGTCTCACTGGAGAGGTTATGGAAGCTGTCAGCTTCAGGGACTGCAGAGAGGGATGAAGATCCCAAGATGGGTGCGTCAGAAGGTCTGGAACTGGGCCCAGAATCCAAGGATCTTCCAAAAGATGAAGTCGAAGGAAGGGGAACCAAATCTGACAAGGCCAATGAGGGGCTATTAGAATGATGGCCCTTTCTATGGTTTTCGCTTTCTGTAGAACCTTGGGTATCAACGGGATTCATGGAAATGCATAGAGGAGACTCGGACACCAATCGTGTACGAGTGTGTCCCTTGGGGCTTCTCCCGAAGGGGGAATCAGGGCAAAGTAGCTTCTGCATTTCATGTTCATGTGACTGGCAAAAATGTCGTAGCAAGGCTGGCCCCACCTGCGGAATATCCTGTCCGCTACTCCCTTCTTGAGGGACCAGTCGTTGGGCAACAAGATTCCCCTGCTCAGTTTGTCTGCTATCATGTTGGATTTCCCCGGGATGTGCGTTGCCAACAGAAAGCGCTGGGTGGAAACAGCCCACTGCCAAACTCTGAAAGCTTCGTGACAAAGGGGTTAAGACCTGGTTCTTCTTGTTTGTTCAAATACCAGGCCACCGACATGTTGTCTGTCTGGATCGCAATCATACCCAGAGAAAGAGAGTCCTGAAAGTACTGCAACGCCAAAAGTACTGCTCTCATCTCCAGGACATTGATATGCAGATGTGTCTCTTGATTGGTCCATGTGCCTTGGGCAGTCTTTCCCTGAAAATGCCCCCCCCCCCACCCTATCAGAGAAGCGTCCGTGGTCACTGTGGCTGCTGGAGGGGGTAGCACAAATGGGCATCCTATCATGACATGAAGTGAGATCAACCACCACTCAAGGTCCTTTTTGCAAAAATTTGTGATCATTATAGTGTGAGTCATGGGGAGCTCTTGGTAAGACCACTGAGTGAACAACAGCCATTGTAGTATCCACATGTGCATACGAGCTAGTGGTATGGCTAGAATTGCTGCTGCCATCATGCCTAATAATTTCAGAACTTCTGATGCTGGTGCTCTGTCTTTTGATATCAGAATGCTGACATGCTGACAAAGAAGAAAGACTCTTTCTATTGGAAGCCTTAGTTTGATGGAGGTGGTGTCCAACTCTGCCCCGATAAAAATGATATGCTGCGATGACAACAAGGCAGATTTTTCTGAGTTGATTGTAATGCTCAGATGATTGCAGAGTGACAGAGTGGACTCCCTGACCTGAATGAGTTGATGCCTGGTGGTGGTGGTAAGGAGACAATCGTCTAGGTACGGAAACACCTGGAATCCTAGACACCTCAGGTGAGCTGTGACCACTGCCATGCATTTGTTGAACACTCTGGGGGCTGTAGTGAGACCAAAGGGCATGGCTCGATACTGGTAATGATTGGCTCCCAGTCAGAAGCGCAGGTGATCCCTGGATGGTCTGGCCATTTTTATGTGGCAATACGCATCCTTGAGATCTATCGAGCACATCCAACTGTCTTTCCCTAAGAAGGGAAGAGTAGACTGAAGCATGACCATCTGAAACTTCTCTTTCTTTATGTATTGGTTCAGTCTGCTGAGGTCCAATATGGGTCTCTAGTCCCCCATCTTCTTTGGAACCAAAAAGAATCTTGAGTAATTTCCGGATCCCGTCTGGTCTGCTGGGACTGGTTGGATGACTCTTTTTCTTAGCAACGTTTGGACCTTTATTGTTGCCTGTTCCCTGTAACTGGGTGGAACGCCTGGGAGTTTTCTTATGATTGGAGGGGGTGTGATGAATGCAATGAAGTATCCTCTGGAAATGATACTTTGTAGCCAGCTGTCTTTTGTTATTTTGAGCCAGGCATCTGAGTGCAAAGATAAGCAACCCCCGACTGCCTCAAGAGCAGGACAGTCAGGCCTCCTCTCAGGAGCACTGGTAGGGCTTCCCAGAGAAGTGATCTCTGTCACCCTGGTGTTGCGGACCCCCTCTGCCATGAAGGTGGCATCTTCCATTATTGCCCTTTCCTCTGCCCCTGGAGGGGGGTTCAACATGTGTGTCCTGAAAGGCTCCTTGGGCTTTTTGGAACCACATTCTTTTCCCCCTTTGACCTTTAGGGTAGGGGTGGAAAAATGGACCCCAACGAGTCTTTCCGTCTGCATAAGAGATAAGGCGCATGGATGAGTTGACAATATAGTTGAGGTTAGCAAGCTGGGCAGCAACTTTGTCGGAAGCTCCTGCAGCTACTGTACCCTGAAAAGTATCTCCTAACCCCTTAAGGCGATCTCTTTGCAACCTAGTAAAATGGGTTAAATAGTTCAGCGAACGGACAGCAAAGGTCGCTGAACTAAACATGCGCTTCCCATATCTATCCATAATTCTGGAGACTTTGTTAGGAGGATGGACAGACAAGGAAGTCTCAGACATTTCCTTTTTGGTGGCTGCTGCCACCACCATGGCATTAACCGGAACACCTTTTGTTAAAAATGTTTTATCAAGGGGGGCAGAAATGAATTTATTAGGACTCCTAGGGACAGGCTCCATAGTATCCGGAGACCCCAACGCCCTTCGTGAGACCAGCTGCATCAGCTCATCGAAGGGCGGAGACACCCAAGAGGTGGAGGGCTGAGACCCAAAAGCCTTCAGGAGAACTGACTCATCCTCAGTAGGGCTTTTTGACTGCCAGTCACCCCTCTGCCTAAGGATCTCAAGTATCTCAGCGAATGAGATATCCACAGAGGGGGACTTTGGGGACACTTCTGACTCATCTACATCAGTATCTGATGTTAGAGACTCTTGTGGGGAGTCCACGTGTTTCCTCTTAGACAATCTCTTCCTGGGAACCTCATCAGTGGGAGCGTCTGGTGAGGTCTTGGAAGAGCAGGGGCCAACCAATGGGGCTTCTTGAGGCTCTGGGTCTCTACGCTTGGCCAGGACGTGTGAGTTAGAAGCAGACACAGGCACTTTAGGGGAGGAAGAAGGCCGACCTGAGGTCGAGGATGTCCTAGGAGACATGACTCTCCTCATGGCATCGAAAGTACCTCTGCTCCGATGTGAGGAAGCCGAAGGATCTGAAGAAACCATCGATACCCCCCGGCACCGGGACAGTGGGCTTCGAGCCTGAGGTAGGAGCCAAGCTCATACAAACTGAGACCCTGAGAGGCAAAGTTGGAACTGACAAGTCGGTCTGACTGTCCTCCCGGACCTGACCAGAGAATGTCGGCTCCTAGAGCCCTCCATAGGACCAGCATGGCTCAGAGGAGGAATAGTTAGAGTCAGCACAAGGGTCTTCGGCTCCAAAGCCATCTGAGTCGAAGCCGATAACAATTTTGTCAATACCGATGCCAATAACAGTTTCTGTACCACACGATCCACATCCAGATCCGACAGGCTGATAGATGATTGAGAGGAGCATACCGAAGGTGGTACTGACTGTAGAAGAGGACTCTTAGGCACTTCGGACACCGGTTCCAAGACTGGGGACTGGCTCCGAAAGGTAAAGACTGTCGGCTCCGATGGCAGTGGAGCCGAAGTCAAAGACTTTTTTGATTTCTTCGAGCTCGATGTCTTGGAAGATTTTGAGAACTTGCTGGATTCATCTTGGTCACTCAAAGCTTCCTGAAATGAAGGCTTCAACAACCCTCTATCGATGAGTTTCCTCTTCCTTTCCTGCAGGACCCTTGAGGAGAAGGAATGACAAATGGAACAACTGTCTTGCAAATGCAGAGCCCCTAGACAGTAAACACAATTAACATGGCTGTCTGTAACAGACATCTTTTGGCCACACTTTAGGCACTTGTTAAAGCCAGATGTAGGATGCTTATCTTGGTCAGCCATAGCAATGTCAGGAAAACTACTGTCACCACAAAAAACTACAACAGTAATCATTCACAGAAGCCTAAAATAAAGCAGGCTAAATTACAGAATAGGAAATCTTCACACAAGCCTTAAAAAAAGCAGGCTAAATCACACACACAGTAATACAAGTATAAATAAAACCTCAGCTTTGGCCGGCTAAGAACTTGCTATATTCAACTGGACATATAAGAGAATTTAAGTACCTTTATCTGCTCTTTTTTTTTCAAAACAATACAGTATTTAAATTGATTTTAACTGTGTGGAAGGAATATTAGCTGAACTGGAAGTTAGTCAGTGTTTGCTCAATTTTGTTATTTGCTAGTAATTACAGGGGTGGGGGTAGTCACATTCTTTGATTTCCTGTCCTTGCCTATTTAAGTGGCACAGTGTGAAATATTTTCTGCTTAAAAACCTCAGCTTTGGCCGGCTAAGAACTTGCTATATTCAAATGGACGTATAAGAGAATTTAAGTACCTTTATCTGCTCTTTTTTTTCCAAAAATACAGTATTTAAATTGATTTTAACTGTGTGGAAGGAATATTAGCTGAACTGGAAGTTAGTCAGTGTTTGATCAATTTTGTTATTTGCTAGTAATTACAGGTGTGGGGGTAGTCACATTCTTTGATTTCCTGTCCTTGCCTATTTAAGTGGTACAGTGTGAAATATTTTCTGCTTAGACCCTCAGCTTTGGCCGGCTAAGAACTTGCTATATTCAACTGGACGTATAAGAGAATTTAAGTACCTTTATCTGCTCTTTTTTTTTCAAAAATATACAGTATTTAAATTGATTTTAACTGTGTGGAAGGAATATTAGCTGAACTGGAAGTTAGTCAGTGTTTGCTCAGTTTTGTTATTTGCTAGTAATTACAGGTGTGGGGGTAGTCACATTCTTTGATTTCCTGTCCTTGCCTATTTAAGTGGTACAGTGTGAAATATTTTCTGCTTAAAAACCTCAGCTTTGGCCGGCTAAGAACTTGCTATATTCAACTGGACATATAAGAGAATTTAAGTACCTTTATCTGCTCTTTTTTTCAAAAAAATACAGTATTTAAATTGATTTTAACTGTGTGGAAGGAATATTAGCTGAACTGGAAGTTAGTCAGTGTTTGCTCAATTTTGCTATTTGCTAGTAATTACAGGTGTGGGGGTAGTTACATTCTTTGATGTCCTGTCCTTGCCTATTTAAGTGGTACAGTGTGAAATATTTTCTTAAAAACCTCAGCTTTGGCCGGCTAAGAACTTGCTATATGCAACTGGACAGATAAGAGAATTTAAGTACCTTTATCTGCTCTTTTTTTTAATAAAAAATACAGTATTTAAATTGATTTTAACTGTGTGGAAGGAATATTAGCTGAACTGGAAGTTAGTCAGTGTTTGCTCAATTTTGTTATTTGCTAGTAATTACAGGTGTGGGGGTAGTCACATTCTTTGATTTCCTGTCCTTGCCTATTTAAGTGGTACAGTGTGAAATATTTTCTGCTTAAAAACCTCAGCTTTGGCCGGCTAAGAACTTGCTATATTCAACTGGACGTATAAGAGAATTTAAGTACCTTTATCTGCTCTTTTTTAAAAAAATACAGTATTTAAATTGATTTTAACTGTGTGGAAGGAATATTAGCTGAACTGGAAGTTAGTCAGTGTTTGCTGAATTTTGTTATTTGCTAGTAATTACAGGTGTGGGGGTAGTCACATTCTTTGATTTCCTGTCCTTGCCTATTTAAGTGGTACAGTGTGAAATATTTTCTGCTTAAAACCTCAGCTTTGGCCGGCTAAGAACTTGCTATATTCAACTGGACGTATAAGAGAATTTAAGTACCTTTATCTGCTCTTTTTTTTTTAAAAAAAAAATACAGTATTTAAATTGATTTTAACTGTGTGGAAGGAATATTAACTGAACTGGAAGTTTTCACTCTGCTCTTCAGTTAGTCCCACCCACCCTCCCTGTTTTTGTTTTGGTGTTAATCTTAGTGGCCTTGCAACTGCCAGCCCCTCTTGTAAATTTGTGTTTGGATACTCCTTCTGGGCCCATCTCATTTGCTCACTCAACTGAGTGCAGTGAGATCATATTCTGATTTCAGGCACTCCTACTGTGTACAAAGAGAGCATCTGGGAAACAGAAAAAAAAAAAAAAAATTAAGCTTGTTTCCTGCCTTTCCTGTTAAGTGGTATAGACTATTTGTAGGCTTCTGAGCCCCCAAGCCCTTCTGTATTGGAGGGAAGCCTTCTAGCTTAGTTTTTTTTCTTATAACTAGCCAGTTTTCTAGTTTCAGCACTCAAATCTGTTTCTTTGATCTCAGCACTTGTTCAGAAAAAAAAAAAAAAAAATTAATCTGCTTTTACTGTACTTGTGTTTCTACCTACTTTTTTTTACTTTTGCATCATCTTAAAAGTACTAAATTGTATTTATTACTGCTTGGTGTAACTCATTATAAGCCTTTTGGTTTAAACACTTGGGCTTTGGACCAGTTGTTTTGCACTGAGAGGGTTTGTGGTCTGCACTGTAGTGGCAGAACAGGTAGCTTACATCCTTCTAGGTTGGGAACTGCTGATTGAGGGCTCAGTGTCTGTTATTCTAAAAGTGTATTAATTCTGGTTTAAGCACTTGGGCTTTCAGGCCAGTTATTTTACATTAAGAGGGTTCGTGGTCTGCACTCTTGTGGGAGGAGAGGCTGGACTCTGCCCTTCTGAGCTGGGAATTTCTGGTTGAAGGCTTATAGTGCATGCATATCTGAACTGCTTCTTACTGAAGTTGGTGCGCCTTGTTTGCTGTGGCATAGACTGGATTCGGGCCTGCTGGATCTAGCTTTGTTTGTGTAACTTGAGCACTAATCCAGGCATTCTCTAAAGTATTCAATTGTATTTATTACTGCTTGGTAGTAACTTGATTAAAGTGTAGCTATCATTCTAAGTCTTTTGGATTAAGCACTTGGACTTCAGACCAGTTGTTTTACATTAGGAAGGTTTGTGGCATGCACTGTGGTGGCAGGACAGGTAGCTTTCATCCTTCTAAGTTGGGAACTGCTGATTGAGAGCCCAGTGTCTGTTATTCTTAAAGTGTATTAGTTCTGGTTTAAGCACTTGGGCTTCAGGCCAGTTATTTTACATTAAGAAGGTTTGTGGTCTGCACTCTTGTGGGAGAAGAGGCTGGACTCTGCCCTTCTGAGCTGGGAATTTCTGGTTAAAGGTTTATAGTGCCTGAATATTTGAACTGTATCTTACTGAAATTGGTACACCTTGTTTGCTGTAGCATAGACTAGATTCAGGCCTGCTGAATCTAGCTTTGTTTATATGCTTGTTGTTTGTTTGCTTGTTATTTCCCTGGAACGCTAATTCCACCTAACACGCGGCTTCTCAGCGCTTCTGTGGATCACTAGTGATATCTGCATTGCTTACTGTACTTAATTCCTTGTTTCACTTGAAAGAAAGTTACTGTTTGTCGTTTTTGCATTTAAGTTACCTGTAACACATTGCAGTTAACTTACCTGGCACTTGCTCACTAAAGCAATTATATAAGTCAGCACTAAAAATTAAAAGCACTACATCCTCACTCCCCATTGGCCCTGGTTTTCAATTATTAAGGAATTCCCAATATTATTCTAGCATGTCCAAAGGTCAGTTGTCAATCTCCTCCGGTCCAGCTGGTGAATCTGGGAATCTTGAGGCAATGTTACAACTGCCTCATGTACACAGACAACCCTCTCCTCCTCCCAACAAATTCCAACACATGTGAGAGATGCAACCATTAAGCCAAACTGGAGGCTAAGCTCTCTCAACTCAGTACTGGCATAACCAGTCAGGAGGAGAAGGAAACCACACTCACTACAATTCCAGTCTCACATAGACCTACCATGACAGCAAACCAAACACATAATCACACAAAAACATACTGAGGCTCTAAATAAAGATCTGCGAAGCAGCAGAGACCTCCAAAGCAGACACCCAAGCAGCCGCTACCCCAAAACAAAACATGTGCAACACATATCTCACAAAGCCAGTGTGCCAAACAGTCACAGCCCTTAAGACTAAACAACACACCTTATACACTTGTAATAGGTGACTCTATCGTCAGGCACACTGATGTCCCGCTCACCAGGCTGAACAAGGAGAGGGTCACGGTGAGCAGCCTGTCGGGCGCTAGGATCCGCCACATAACACAAGCACTCAGGTCACTCCAAGGCAAGTACAAATATGACTCAGTCATTGTCCATGCTGGTGTGAATGACCTGAGACGTACCTCCCTGGACTACATGAAAAGAGACATAAAGGAGCTCTCTGAGCATGTAGCCCAGGCGGTATGACCCTGACCTTGAGTAGCATCTTACCCTCACCAAGAATGATGCCACAATATGAAGACAAGATGATCAATTTCAACAATTGGCCTAAGTACTGGTGTCATTCAAAGGGGATCCAATGCCTGTCAGCTGGGGATGATATGCTCGTCAAGCCACGATGCTTGGACGGCTTGCACCTGTCACCCCTGGGCTTTCGGATATTGGCAAAGGCTCTTGCTACCCCATAGTGCCGTTTTAGGCAAGGCTCAAAGACAAACCCACCTCCATAGGTATCACAAGGGATAAGAAACTAAGAGTAATGCTACTCAAGCCAGAAGTCTAAACCTCAAGATGCATGCACTCGAAACTCTCCTTAGCATGGAGAACATCGATATCTGTGCAGTAACAGAAACCTGGTTCAGGGCTCCGAGAGCACCCCAGCACTACCAGGTTATACCTCATACCATGCTTTTGCCCCAAAACTTGGACCGAACCACAAAAGGAGGGAGTATCGATATTCATCAAAGATACCCACACCTCCAGGTTGGTGGCAAAGCACGAAGCATCAGAGACTATCCATGTGCAACTAACAGTGGGTAAAACTGCCTTCCAGTTTATAGCCTGCTACAGGCCACCCTCCCAAACCCAGGAACCCCACTCGGCCTTCCTGAGAACACTGGAAAATATGAAGGTCTCTCCAAACACCATTATATTGGGCGACTTCAACTACCCAAACATAGACTGGGAGCATTACTCTAGCTCCAACACCCTAGCCCAAAGGTTCCTAGAATTTATAAACTCAAATGCTATGGAACAACTTGTTACCACTCCCACAAGAGGGAAAACATACTGGACCTGATCATCACCAACATGGGGACTCTATGCTCCAGACCAGAAGTGTATCCCTCACTGGTAAGATCAGACCGTAAACTAATCTCACTGGATATTCACATTCGACCCCACCCCTGCCCAGAAAACCACAGTGAAAAACTTCTCTAAAGCAAATTTCACACTCCTCAAAACTGAGGTGGAATACTTCAAAGCCCCTGGGCCTGTGGAAAATACGCCCAGACCGCAGAATCCTTTATAAACGCATTCTATGAACACCTTCAGGAATGCATGGATCATGCGATCCCAAATAAAACCAAGACCCAATCCTCCAAAGGCAGACGTCCTGTCTGGTGGACCCCAGCCTTAAACAAACTATACAATAGAAGGAGGAAGCTACTAAATGATAGAGCAAAATCCCAAAAAGGGAAGGCATCACTGATCAGTATTAGCAAAAAACTACGGGCACACATAAAATTGTCTAAGGCCAGCTTCGAGAGATAAATTGCACAGAACACTAAGGATAATCACAAGGCTTTCTTTAGTTATGTTAGGAACCTGGGTGGGAATTCCCAGATATGCTCAGAATTAGTCCAAAATGACAAGAAATACACCGAACCCACAGACATTGCCAACATCCTAGCTGACAGGTTCAGCGCAAACCCCCCACCAAAAGGGCAAATATCTATCCCAGCAGAGTGCTGCCCCCCTGACATCTCAGATGCTCAGGTAAGAGCCGCCCTCTCCAAAGCAAAAAAACACAGCATCAATGGGACCAGATGGTGTCCCGGGCTGCGTCCTACATGAACTCCAAGAAGAGCTAAACCCAAACATAAAACTACTGTTCAATCTCAGCCTTACTACAGGATATGTGCCCAAAGAGTGGCATACAGCAACAGTGGTCCCTCTCCATAACGGTGGTGCCTCAACAGATCCTGGAAACTATCGCCCCATAAGCCTGACTAGCTTGGTCTGCAAAGCTATGGAAAGGATCATCATGGACCTCATAAATAAAGATATTGGAGACCTACAAACACTGGATCCTACCCAGTTCGGCTTTGTTAAGGGCAAATCCTGCCTCTTAAACCTGGTTGATTTCTTTGAAACAGTCACCAACGCCATTGACGAGGGGAAGGTGGTCCACACAGCCTACCTGGACCTCGCAAAGCCTTCGATACAATACCCCACTCGGGCATTATAGATAAGCTCACCAGCTTAAATATAAACCCCTATGTCACTAGATGGATTGCAAACTGGCTCAAGAACAGAACCCACATGGTTAGAATTGCTGGAGCCATGTCAGACTCAAACCAGTTACAAGTGGTGTCCCACAAGGCTCAGTCCTGGGACCTCTCTTGTTCGGTATATATTTCTCGGAGGTGCAGGCCAACACGGAAGGACTGTGGCTGACCAAGTTCGCAGATGACTGCAAACTGGGCGCCATAATCGACTCTCCAGCCGACACAAGCATCCTCCAAAAGGGCCTCATAGAAACAGACAACTGGTGCCAGAGCCATGGCATCAAGCTAAATGCCAAAAGTGTATAGTCATCCCCTTTGGCAAAAACAAAGTGCCCACAAATTACCATATAGGTGGTAATCCATTAAGTACAGAAGAAGTAATTAAGGACCTGGGGACCCAAGTTGATAGCAATCTCTCATTTGACAACCACGTGGCCAAAGTGGTTAGAAAAACATTTTATATAGCCCACCTAATCATGAAGGGATTCACATCTAGATCAGGGGAGGTCATCGTGCCTCTTTACTCATCCCTCATCAGGCCCATAATTGAGTACAATGCCCCTTTTGGGATGTACCTTACCAGACACCTGCAGCAACTGGAAAGACCCCAAAAGTACCTCACCAAGAGGATCAAAGGGCTCAAACAGATGCCATATGCTGCCCGGTTAAAGAAACTCCAGCTCTACTCAGTGGCATACCGCCTGTTCAGCGATCTGTGCCTGGCGTATAAAGCCATGTCCAACCCGGAATTAATGGAAATGCTGCACCTCAGAAAATCCAAATCCCATCGAGCTATGCGGTCAAGAGACTTGAACCTCAGCACTGAAATAAATAGGACATGCTGGAGGGACAGATTCATAACCCAGAGGCTCCCTTCACTCTGGAATAAAATCCCAGTCCAGGTTAGGCAGAGTCCCTCATTGACTCTCTTCAAGAGGAATCTTGATGAGTGGATGGGAGATCGTAGGTTTACCCCGGGTATCACTTCTGTGTCACTGTTAGACAGAGGCACAGTATACTAACCTCGAAAAAGGGCATAGCAAAATAAATTTAAAATGGGTGGCGAAAGCCAAACACATTCTGGCTAGGCTTATAAATGCCCTAGGGCAGATAGCCTAGTATGAACCTATGAACCTATGAAATGTGATATCACACAATAAGAAAATCCAAGCAGACTATGCAAAAGTAAGGAGACAGCTGCTAAGAACCAACCTTATCTAAATTATCTAAGGTTTACTATAAACTACAACTTCAACAGTAACAAGGCACTAAGCCTTATCTATAAAACAGGCTAGACAGACCACACAGCAAATGACTATAACTATCTAAGAGAACAGTAGAAGTTGTGACAAAAGGTCACTGAATAACACACTGAAAGTTGAGAAACAACTGTTAAACTAGGCCTAAAAGAGGCCAACTATAAATTTGTTAAAGCACACTAAATGGGAAGGGAAAACACACTGAAAAGCTATAAGAGCTTTATCAAGAATTCTAAACTATTCTAATTATCTAACTAGAAAAAATTTTCAATAAGAAAGCAATGAAAAAAAAACAGCTTAACTGACCCAAGCTAAATCAGAACCACTGATCTGTTGCAGTGGCAAACTAGATCTGAAGTAATTCCAGGTGCATCATGGGATAGGGACTTGTCCTCCAGCTATTTGAAGACCTCGAGCTTTGCAATTGGCCGTATCGGAGCCAAGGGAAAGGCTCTGAACCCATCAGTAAAGAATGAACAGCAAGACTGAACAACTTCACATAATACATTTTCTAGAAGTAGGCCACAGTGGTGCAGTGGTTAGCATTGTCACCTCCCAACAAGAGGTTCTCCCGTTTGATTCTTGGCTGGAGCGCCTTCTGTGTGGAGTCTGCATGTCCTCCCCGCAGTCGAGTGACATTTAAAGACATGCAGGTAGGTGTGGGTGTGCCTTCTTTGAAGGCTGGGCATCAGGCTGGCAACTCAGCACTGTAAAAATCCACTGCCAATCATTAGTGGACTGGAATTGTGCTGTGGTGACCCCTAACCGGGAAAAGCCAAAAGACTTTTTTACAGTTTCTAGAAGTATACAGAAGCAAAACTCAAAAGAGCAAAAAGTTATGGTTTGGTGCGATAAGATAATGTTTCACAGAAAAACTTCACTTCTGTAAAACTAAGGGAAAAAAGAAAAAGCCTAAAGACCTGAGATGATTGCATGGATTGTGTGAGTGTTGGGGAAGGTATCAAGCACTCCAGACTACCCATGGGGGGACTTTACATTTTGGACCCATTAACAAATACAACCTACTACAAGGCAGCACCTCAGGATAGGTTAACAAGTTTCAGAGAGATGGTCTTCCGTGGAAATGCACCTTACTGAACCAAGAGATAAAGCCATCATACTGAATGTACTGGGAAACAATAATCGAGACTATAACAACATATGCAAAACAATCAGCTAAATGGAAAATGTGGGCATCTGCTTGTGTTACAAATGAAGTATCATATATATGTTAGCATTAGGGGAAAGCATTTCATGAATTGTAGCTTTGCCAGGCTGCCAACAGTTAGTTCCCTAAGCCTACAGTAAAAAAAATGCTTCACTTATTGTACAGAAGACCCCACATATTCTCTTCTTACCCCCTTACAACAGATGTTATTCAGGATCAGGGTACTGCTAGACAAGGTTAACCAGGGACTTACACAACTATGAAGTAAGCTCCCTAGCTTGAGTTAGTCTAAAATAAAAATAACTAACACCATTATGTTCAGATTGTGCTGACACATTACCCAGAGCTGTAGGAAGGGCAGGGCAGAAGGATGCAGCATGGTTATCAATGAAGAACTGAGGCTGGCTGGTCTCTGCAAGTAGCACTGATAAGCTTATATGACAGTCAGTCAGTGTTTGTGCATTAGAAAAGTACAGTTGTGTACACTTACCATAAATGTAGATGTCCGAGTGTATTCACTGTTGCAGTCATCACATTTGGGTTATCCCTGCCAAGGTAGCCCTCAGTCGGCCCGAATACCAGAGGCTTAGTATTTCTGCATCGGTTGCTGTCAAGCCAGGACTGATGTCAGGTCGTCAGTGGTGTAAAACAAGTCAGCCGACACCATTACATCAGTTTTTCTTGCCCTAACTGTCAGTAGCTCCCAAGAGGGAGCTACGTTATGGTGGAAGAACACTGCCAGTAGAAAGTAAATACCAAACGTTCCTTGTAAGGAGAGAGAGAGAGAGAGATTGAGAGAGAGATAAGGGGGATGGAGGGAGGGAAACCAGGACTGCAACAGTGAATACACTCAGACATCTACATTTATGTTAAGTGTACACAACTGTACTATGTTCTTCATGTTTCACTGTTGCAGTCATTACATTTGCATTGATTCCCAAAACTGAAGAAAAGGGTTGAGGCAGTCAAGAAAACTGGGGGCTGGCTAGGATGCCCTGCAAGACTGCGGTAGCAAAGCCTGCCCTGGATTTGGAGAAGATAGGCAGGTGGTAATGCTTGGTGAAGGTATGAACAGATGTCCATGTTGCAGCCTCCAGGATGTCCCTGGTGGGGACCCCTCTGAGGAAACCTGCAGAGGTGAAGGTTGCTCTGGTAGAATGTGTCCTGACCCCCTTGGGGGGAGGTTTCCTGTGTTGCTTGTAGCAGAAATGGATGCAGTGTGCATTTGGAAATGGTTTGCTTGAATATGGCCTTGCCCTCTGTTCCTCCAGCAAAGCTGACTAACAATTGATCAGTCTTTCTAAATGATTTTGTTCTGTCTAGGTAGAATCTGAGCTGTCTGTGCACATCTAGAGAGTGCAGAATCATTTCCCCCTTGTTTTGTGGGTTAGGAAAAAAGGTGGGTAAATCAATGGATTCGTTGAGAGCCACACTGGACACCACTTTTGGCATGAAGGATGGGTTAGTCCTGAGGGAGAGACCCTGTCAGCATGGAAAATGATGAAGGGCTCGGATACTCTTCTTGCTGAAGTGATGGCCAGAAGCAGGGCTGTATTCCAAGAGAGGAACTTTAACACTGCTGAAGCTGCTAGTTCAAAGGGGGGCAGCAGCAGCTGCTGCTGCCCCCCTGTGAACCAGCAGCTTTAGTAGTGTTCCAAGAGCGGAAATTTAACACTGATAAAGCTACTGGTTCAAAGGGGGGCAGAGTGAGCTTTTCCAACACAAAGTTTAGGTCCCAAGCTGGGGTAGGTGCTCTTCTGGGTGGCCTCAAGTTGTTAGCCCCTCTTAGGAACTGTTTGATGACAGGGTGAGAGAAAAGAGGTGGGTCTGTGCTGAAATGAGCAGAGATAGCAGAGGCATGAATTTTAATAGAAGAAAAGGATAGACCCCTGTGTAGTAGGTCAGCAAGGTAATCCAGGATGAGAGGTAGGGAGGGCTGTGTCATCCCGGCTCCCTTAACCTGTATCCAGGTGCAAAACCTTTTCCATTTGTCAGCATAAGACTTTCTAGTGCTAGGGTGTCTGGCCTCACGTATAACATCTAGAAGTTGTTTGCTGAGATTGGCAGCTTGTGCAGTGGTCAGGGAATAAGCCAGGCTGCCAGATTGAAGGTCTGCAATTGGGGGTGCATGAATTCTCCATCCCTCTGGGTCAGGAGTGTTGGGATCTGAGGGAGATTCCATGGTGTTAGAGGTGAGAGGCTGCGCAGCAGTGGGTACCAGTGCTGGCGTGGCCAGTCTGGGGCAACCAGGATTGTCTTTGGTTATTCCTCCCTTATTTTGAGCAGTACCCTTGTAATGAGCGATAGCATAGACCGAGAGGTTGACCCACTGGAAGGATAGAGCATCCACTTTCCAGGCCTTGCAGTGAGGTTCCCTGGTGCAGAATTTGCTGAGCTGATGGTTGGAATGGGAAGCAAAGAGGTCGACCTTCAGGGTGCCCCATTTCTGAGTTACAAGGGTGAAGGTTCTTTGGTCTAGCTGCCACTTGCATGGGTCCAGAAGATTTCTGCTTAAGTTATCTGCCAGAGAGTTTAGAGAGCCTGGCAGAAATTGTGCTATCAGGTGTAGTTGCATGGCTGAGGCCGTGTGCCAAAGGGTCATGGCGGGCCTGCAAAGCGGGTACGAGTGAGTCCTTCCCTGCTTGTTGATATACCACATCACAGTGGTGTTGTCTGCTTTAATCAAAAGAGGCCCCAGGGAGAGTAGGGGACTGAAAGCTCTCAGTGCGTGCTGGACAGCTAACATCTCTTTTTGGTTGATGTGCAACCTGTAACCTGATGAGTAACCTGATGAAGCGCACTAGTTAGGTGCGTGAAAGCGCTTGTTCTGTTATAAAATAAATTTGCTGTTTTATCCATCGTGGTGGGTCCAGTGATTTGTCGGATTGATGTGCAGATGTATTTGATGTGGGATCCATTGGCCCTGTATTCACCTGCCATCCATGTGTGAACCCTAGGCATAGTCCGATGTGTCTGTGGTGAGGGTCTGGGCGGAGTGGGGTTTTGAGAAGGGTAGTCCCTTGTTGTGGTAGCATGCTACTGCCCACCAAAGGAAATCTTTCCTTAAACAAGGTATCATTGGTATAAGAGTTTCCAGGTCTTGAGAGTGTTGACACCAAAGGCTTTTTAGGTACCATTGTAGTTTCCTTATATGCAGTCTGGCATATGGAATCTGTAGAATGTAAGAAGCCATGAACCCCAGAGTTTGCAGGATTTTCCTTGTGGATAACTGGGGTCTGGTGGCTAGTTGAGAGAAGTAGGCTGTCAGGTAGGTTTGTTTTTCTGGTGTAAGGAATGCCATCTGGGATGCTGTGTCCAGGCTTGCTCCCAGGAATATAATTTTTTGGGTGGGCACTAGTTTGGATTTCTTTTCGTTGATAGTATACCCAGGGAGGTCAGTAGGTCCTTTACAAAGGTCAGGTGCTTTAGCAGCTTTTCCTGACTGTCTGCCTGAATCAGGCAGTCGTCTAAGTATGGGTAAATTTAAATACTTCTTTGCCTGCAAAAAGCAATGACAGGAGCCAGACATTTTGTGAAAACTCTAGGAGCAGTGGATAAGCCAAAGAGAAGTGCAGAGAACTGAAAGTGCAGTGCTACTGCCCTGAAACCTAGATATTTCCTGCTTTATTCAATGATTGGGATGTGTAGGTAGGCCTCTTTTAGGCCTAAAGTGGCTAACCAAGCATCCTTGGAGACCATACGTAGTAGTTGCTGGAGGTTGAACATTTTGAATTTTGGTATCACCAAAAAGGTGTTTAGAATGGATAGATTGAGAATGGGGCGTCAGGTGCCCTCTTTTCTGGGTACCAGGAAGAGTCTGGAGTAGAAACTTTGGCCTATCTGTTCTGCAGGAATGTTCTCTATTGCCCTCACAGAAAGCAGGGAAAGTACTTGCTTTTTGGCCTCTGCCCACTGGTTTGGGGGTAGATCTGGGAACCCTTTTGGGGTTGGTAGAGTGCAGAAATAAAATTTGTATCCCTGGGATACTATGTTGAGGACCCAGCAGTCATTGGCAATGGTGGCCCAGGTGCTTGCGTGGAAGGAGAGTTTTCCTCCTAGGGGCAAGAGCAGGTGAGCAGAGGGAGGGGGTGGAAGTGGAAAGCATTATGGTTTCTTACCATGAGGGGGTGGCTTAGCACTCCCTGGTTTTGAAGAGGAGGAACTCAATTGCTTAGATCTCTGCATTCCCTGGGGCTGCTGTCTGGGGGCCTGCTTCCCTGGGGTCTGGGCTGAGCTGACCTGGAGGGGGCAAGAAAGGACCAGTGCTTGGGGGGGGGGGCAATGCCTACTGAACCTGGGTGGCTGGACCTGCAAGAAGTTCTTAACTGTCTGCACAGATTTAGCTTTTTTTTCTATCTTTTTTAAGACCTCCTCTGCCTTGGTGCCAAATAAGTTGTCTTTATGCAAGGAAGCGTCCAATAATTTGGATTTGACATGGTCTGGAAAGGACTGTTCCTTAAGCCAAGCATGCCTTCTAAAGACAGAACCAGTGACTGCTGCCCTGCAAGATGTTTCTAGCGCATCAAAACCACATTGTAAGGTGTGCAGAATGCATTAACTCTTGTAGCTCTTTATTTTCTGCAAAAGCAGGAAAAGATGATATTTTTGTTTGAGGAGTTCCATGGTATGTTGCTGAAATTTTAGCATATGGAACTGACAATTCAGTGCTCTAACAAAAATAGTAGCAGAGGTGTATACTTTTGTACCCCATCTGTCTAGTGCTCGGGAATCCCTATCTGAGGGGGTGGGATTCTTAGCAGAAGTTGCTTTAATTCCTTTAGGCCCTTGAGAAATAACCATGGAGTCAGCAGTTGGATTTTTGAAAATAAATTTGTGAGAGTCAGGGACTCTATAGTACCTCTCAGGTTTCCTGGGAGCAGGAGGGAGGGTGTCATGAGTCATACTGGATTCCATAAAAACATTATCCACAACATCCAGGACAGGAGGAATGGCCAGAGGAAGATCTAAGAATTCCCTGAATCTCTTTTTAGACTGAGGATAGTCCTGACATTCCCATTGGAAATGCTCCCTTAAAGTATGTAGGGTTTCCCCAAAGGAAAAGTCATTGGTGGAGAGGCTGAAGGAATGGATTCCTCTGCATCAGAATCCTCATAAGCAGAGAGGGGTTGCATGTCTTCATATTCAGTGCATGTCTTCATATTCAGATGCATCAGAGTCTTCGGACTCCTGTTCAGATAAGACTACTGGGGACAAACCTCTTTTTCTTTTGGAAGGGGTAGCCTGGCTTCCCCTGATCAGCATTATAAGGTCTTCCGCCATTTTAAGCATTTGAGACTGAGGCAAGGAAGCAGGTGCCTGAGATTGGGTCGTCAGTTTCTTGGGTGTGGTTTGTACCCTGGGCCTTAAAAACGAAAGAAGTAGTCAGTCTGTGTCGAGAATCGGTAGTGTGAAGTACTTCCTCGAAAGCCACTGCCTGCTCAGGGGATCCGGACCTATCCAAGGTAGAGACATCTGCAGGATTCTTACTCGATGAAGAGTTTCACGGCATACCGGACTCTGAAAGGGTCACGGTAGCAGCCTGAGAATCCATAGAAGCGGGCATCAGGGGCTGCGAAAGTGCCTTATTGAGGACCGGAGAACTGACGACTAGCTTAACGGAAGCATCTTCGGTAGGTTTGGACCTGTGCGGTCTGTCTCTGTCTTTATCCTTATGTTTTTTCAGAAGATCTGCTGTTGGATGGCTTACTGAAGCCATATCAGAATTCAAGGACTGAGAGAGAAAATATCTAGCTACAATAAGGGCCTGATGATGTATAGTTCTGGCGTTGAACAAAGCACAAAAGCGACAGCGAGGGACGTTGTGGTCTGGGCCTAAGCAAGTGACACAGTAAGAATGAAAGTCTTGGTGTGGTATTTGCTTTCCACAGGCGAGACAGTTGTTAACTTTTTCTGACATCGGTTAGAGCAAGAAAAAACGATCCTCAACAGGGTACTTAGCTTTAGAAGACTTCAACTTCAATTCAGAAATGAAAACGCAGGTAGCGGCCGATTGGCACTCGTGCAAACTGCTTGTGCTTCGGGCTCCTTGGCAAGAAAGACTGATGTAATGGCATCAGCTGCTTTGTTTTATACCACTGACATCCTGACATCAGTCCTGGAGTGATGGCAACCGATGCAGAAATACTAAGCCTCTGGTATTCGGGCCGACTGAGGGCTACCCTGGCAGGGATAACCCAAATGTGATGACTGCAACATTGAAACACGAAGAACATCTGTAGCACAGAGTTTAGCAAAGGTGTCTGACACAGTTTAATGGAGAACTATTGTGTAGTCACATTACAGGTCATTGGTTACCTTGAAGACCCATAGGTGCATGACACAGTTTAATTAAGTACTATTAAGTAGTCACATAACAGACCATTGCTTACCTTGAAGATCCTTTTTATGTCTAAATAGCATTTAGTGAACTAGCACAAAACTAGTATAGTTCTTTGCTACAGTTTAGCACAGGTGTTTGATACAGCAATTAGCTATTATATACATATTAAATAGTTTTGCTTAATTTGAAGACTTTGTTTCAGTCCTTAACTCTGAGAGGACTTATTTTGGCCCTTGTCCTCTAAAAACTGTGGGGGCACAAACTGGTGGCATTACTTAGAGTACCACCTAATCACATATAAATGTCCCCTTATGGACTGCTGCTTAGTTGTTGGTCGCTTACTTAATAACTCTAATAGGCACAAGAGCATCTTTTCATGTGTAACCTAGAAACACTATTTGGTTAAGTAACTACTTCTGTCATATACTTTGTAAGGGGAGAAAGGAAATCTAACCCAGGACTACAAGAAGAAACCATAGCTTCTATCCACTTGGCTAAATAAAGAATTTATGCACTCACCATAATGTACCATCTGAGTTGTTGCTTTTCATTTGTCTTCAACCTGTGGGACACGAATCCAGGATGGATCCAACTCAGCCGCATTTCTCCAGCATCGGATCTGAGCTCCAAGCTCCTCCCTTACCCATAATGCCCCCGTCTCCTTCCTTCCTTCAGATCAAGTTTGGAGTCTACCATAGCATCCCAACCTGACTCAATGCCTTAGCCCTTGGCACAATAACCCATATAGTATCATAAGAAATAACCAGTTATGCCAAAGAAAAGGTCAT